>NC_135093.1:917500-1095000 GCF_051107435.1 Chaetodon auriga
GCTTTATGAGGTTCATGCAGCAATGCAGCAAATCCCTCCAATGAACCATGTGATTTCAGATCTGTAATTTTGTGTTAAAATGCATTTTGTTAAGAAACCGTGAAGAAGAGCGCTGCTTGGTTTTCACATATTTCATCTCCTGCTGTCTGTTTGCTTTCCCTCCTCGAATGTTCAAGTGTCAAATAAACACCAGAAGCCCAAAAACAACAGAAGAAAAGAAGAAGGCGAGAGTCTGAGCAGCAGCAGATGTTTCAGAGAGATGAGCGACGCCGACGGATCCGTGTGCTGACAGATCATCAGCAGGCAGGATGCTGAGAGGTTCAAACAGGATCACCGAGTGATCGGATGAGGAAAGATCAATCGTCAGTGAGCTGATTCAGGAGTCATCTTACCGCTAAAGCCGCTCTCCTTTCATCTCTGCTTTTACGCTTTCCTCAGTCAAGTTAATCCCAGTGGTGGAAGGTAACTCAGCACATTTACTCAAGTAATACACTGAAGTACAATTTTGAGGTACTTGTAATCTACTTGAGTATTTCCATTGGACGCTGCTTCGTCCTTCTACACCACCACATTGTACTTTCTACTCCACCATTTGTTTTGACAGTTTGAATTACTTTGGGGATTAATTGAAAATATGAATCAGCTGATAAATGAAGATGTATTGATCAATAAATTAGCTGCAATCATCTCCACCTTCACCAGCTGCAACATTAAAGAGATGATTACACGTTGATGCATCTCATTTTAATCCAGTAAGTTGTACTAAATCTGATTTTCAGACATTAGCCATTTTACAGCAAAACGAGTACATTTATTTTTGGTACTACTTGCTGTACATTTACCTAATTAAGACTCTAAATGCAGATTTTACTTGTAATTATGTGTAGTTTGATTGTGAGGAATAACTGAACACACACACACACACACACACACACATTCAGAGGTTCACCTGAAACCTCTCAGGTGACTTGAAGCATCACGTTTGTTTGACGCTCTTACGTCAGTCCAGCTGGAGGAAAAGGAGGAAGTCTCAAAAACACAAATACCTGAAGTGAGCTGAGTCACAGCTGGATGACATGTGCTGATGTTGTTAAAAAAACGTCGGTCTCTCCCTTTAAAACAGCTTCTCCGTGCGCGAGCCAGAAGTGCGCACATGCACGAGGACTTAAAGTCAGCGCATCAGCCGGAAACAGGCTGGAAACCTGAAGTCTGTGACCCACATGACCTCACAGGACGAGGCAGGAAAACAGCTGAAACCACCTCAAGGAGACAAGTTTAAAGAGAGGAGGGAAGGAGGGAAGGAGGAGGAAGGGAGGAAGGGGGGAGGAGACAGTGGAATTAGCTTACCAGTAGAGCAGAGACAACCCATCGACTCGCTGCGCGTCCTGAGGGAGTAATGGCATCGCACGACGGACGGAGACAAAAAACAACCAATCACAGACTCTCTCTCTCTCTCTCTCTCTCTCTCGCTCTCTCTCTCTCTCTCTCTCTCACACACACACACACACACACACACACACACACACGCGTATGCAAAGTGTTACGCCGCCATGAGACAGCAGCGGGAGGTTCAGAGGAGGAGACGGGATGAGAGGAGACGGCGGCGGAGGTTCAAACCAGGTCGGTGTGTGTGAGCGGAGCGGAGCGACGGAAATCCGCCGAGACAGACAGAGACACACGCTTACCTTTGCTCACTAATCCATGCTGATACCCGTCCGTCTCACACGCGCACACGCACGCACCATAAGCACATGTGCACGCAAGCCTCACAGAAGAGGAAACTTTAAAGTAGGCTCGATTTTAAAGACGTGTCTCTCCTCAGCAGAGGGATTAGAGAGTATGACAGTTAAAAACACTGAGGGAGCTGAGACGTCCTCAGGTGTCACAGATGAATTACCTGTCAACACCTGACACAATGAGCACTGTGCTGCTGCAGAAACACACACACACACACACACACACACACACACACACACACACACACACACACACACACACACACACACCTGTGTGAGCCGGACCACACACAAGAGCATGAATCACCACTGGCACATGTTTATGAGTCTGAAAAGACAGATGGGAAGGAGAGAGAGGGGAGAGGAGAGAGGAAGGGAGGAAGGACAGAGGAGGGACAGAGGAAGGAGAGAGGAGAGAGGAGGGACAGAGGAAGGAGAGAGGAGAGAGGAGAGAGGAGAGAGGAGGGAGGAGGGACAGGGGAGGGACAGAGGAGAGTAGGGAGGAGAGAAGAAAGGAGAAAGTGAGAGCTGCATCTGAGCTGTCTGAACCCGACGTGAAGGATCAATATCAGGATCGATGCAGGAATATCTTCTCGATTCAGTATTGGCTAAAATCAGTGGTAGAAGAACTTTTACTGAAATAACAGTAATAGTACCACAGTGTGCAGGTAAAACTGCATTCAACATGTACATGAAGTAAAAGTATCATCAGCCAACAACCAACAGTCCAAAGCTCCACATTATTCCAAACACACTCAGATCACTGAGACCATTGAGAAGAACAGCAGCCAATCAAACATCTGAGAAGATCAAACATCAGATGATTCCACAGCAGAGATCAATAAACCATTAAAACAACAGATGATCGATCAGTTTCTGTTCATCAATTAATCGATCAATACTTCTATCTGTACTCCCATAAACTGTTGGAGAGTTTGATTTATAATAAAACATCAGATTTTATAAAGTCTTCATGTTTTTTTGTGTAAAAATCTCAATTATAAAGTAACTAAAGCTGTTAGTTGAGTTTAGTGGAGTAAAAAGTACAACATGGAAGTAGAAAGTGGCACAAAATCAATAGAGTAAAGTACAAGTACCTCAAGTACTAAAATTTGTACTTAAGCACAGTGCTTGAGTAAATGTACTTAGTTACTTCCCGACACTGCTCAATAACACAAACACCACAACAATAACAACCCAGCAGAGAGTCCTGAGCAGCAGGATGGAAGTCTGGATCTAAACCTGCAACCAGCAGCTGGGAAAACCTCAGAGGACAGAAGACAGACAGCAGCGTCACGTCCAACAAACACGACTTACATTTACTGTAAGATACAGATTCAACATCATGAAATGGAAATTTCAAACGGAGAGCAGCACATAAGGGAAAAAGGAAACCAATCAAATGAATCACTGGAAAAATTCATTAAAATGCTCTAATGTGCAGCTTAATTTAATCAAATTCATTAACTACAGGTGTAAAATATAAAGATATATAAATAAAAATATAAAGACTCATCTCTTTGTGTGAGAGGAAACATGAAACCTAAGAAAAACAGAATCATATGGAGTCATGTCACTGTGGCATGTCGTCATTCAGACACTTTCTCTAAATCCAGCATCAGCTGTGGAAAATGACGCCGAGGCGTCGCACACAGCAGCCACTTCGGCAATCTCATGATTTCCAAACTTCCTTCACTCTTTGTACATTTGTACCGAGAGAGGAAACCGTCTGCTGTCAGTCACCACCTGACCCGCAGTCCCTCAGCAGTGACGCATCAAACACGACGGCGGCCAGGAAAAAGACAGGAAACGTCACCAGTTTGACCGAGAAAAACACACCAACAAACACACACCGACAGCGGTCCTCGCAAGGTTGGACTGTGGACAGATTGCAATGTGTCTGAACCCGGAAGACATTATTACTCAGTCTGTGCAAATTTTAACAGTTCATCTTAATATTAGCCTCAATGACGGCTAACGTTAGCGCCTCATCTTGCCAACATTTTACACTTTGGCTGAATGCTAAACTGCATGACAGCAAAAGTTAGCAGCTAATATTCCAGATGTTTTGCATTTTAGCTGAATGTTGATTTAGGAAGGCTAACATTAGCTGCTGATGTTACTACCACCTTACAGCACATCTTAGCTGAATGCTATCCCATATGGCTAAAACTGGCAGCTAAAATTAAAGATATTTTACATTTGAGCTGATGTTGGACTTTATGTTACATACATCTTAGTTTAATGCTAATTTATAATGGCTAATATTAGCATCTAATGTTACTATTTTACATATTAGCCGAATGTTATCCCATATTGCTAAAATGTGAAGCTGAAGTTAATATTTTACATTTTAGCTGACTGATGGGCTAACAAGCAGCTAACATTACTGACATTTCACAGTTTAGCTTAATGTTTATCTTTATGATGACTAAAGTTAACAGCTAACATTACTGTTTGTTGACATCTTTGCTAACATTAATGGCACATTCTCACTTCAGCTTTCTGTTAACCTTTATGAAAAAGTTAACTTTAGCATCAAAGCAAACAGACTTCATCCTACACGTCACAAGTTAGCAGAACAGAAAGCACTGCTTTTCTTGACTTGACTTCTCAGTGCTGTGTTAGCTGTTAGCTACTCGCTGATAATTTCAGGAAATGTTGAATTCACCAGAGCTGGTTTTAGGTCTGAATTTAATAAAACTATGAAAATCAATGAGTTGTGCTCCTCAGCTTCTAAAAATAGTTCTCCACCACTGGCGAAAAGTCTTGTGAAATGGGTTTAAAACAGGATTTCTGATGTTACACATCACTGTTTTTACTGCCTGTTTTAGTACAAGTGTGGTTACGGCTTGACGACAGCGCTGATGAAAGTCGACCACACAGGAGCATCCTCCTGTAAGAGGTGGTAAATAAATGGACAGCGCTCATACGTCCCTCCATTCGTTTCTCCATCAGTAAGGAATGAAGTCCATTCATAAGGCTGGCTGGTGAGTTCTGGGTATTCCTCCAATTCACTGTAGTAACTGTGTAAATGTACAGAGTATTACTTAACCTATGTGTGTGTGTGTTTATAGCCCAGAGGGGACTTTAAACTGACTGCACACTGACCCATGGGGACCAAATTAAGGTCAGGGTTAGGGTAAGGTTAAGGTTAAGGTTAAGGTTAAGGTAAGGAGCAAAAGAATGCATCATGCTGATGGAGTGTCTCCATGGGGATAGAGACAGAAGGTACAATAATGACAGTTCAGTTTGCACATTTTAAAACACTTATTTGAATGCTTTAGTTAAATTGTATTTTCTAGCACGGTTTTCTAATGTTGTTAACTGGAAAATTTGAAGAATGCCACACTGGATGTGTAAAATTAAACGCCGTACGATATTCTCAGATTCAAGTCGTGAGTATTTTTGAATTTGGTAAGTGAATTTTATGAACTAGAAACATGTTTGTGTGCAGTTGGAGGGCGTCTTTAACTGCACTTTAAAAAACTGAAAATACATCGTATGCCATTCTAACAAACCTTATCAAACACATGTGTTTTAACATTTCATTTTTTAGATGAAATGTCTTATTCTTAAAGGTATTACATGTTATTAGACTGCCGTGTGTCACAAAATGCCTTATCTCTGCTTTGTTTTGGTTTTACACAGATTTCATTCCACAGAAAAAAGGAAGAAGGTGAAAAGGAGAAGTGGCTTCTGAATCTCAAAACATTCCTCAGTGTGGTCATACAGCTATTTTTCTCTGACTTATTCAAACACCAAAACCACAACTGTCTTTAAAGGGATATTATTTTTACTCGTCGGTTCGTCTTTTCTGGTTAGACAGAAGTTAAGAAAACACATCAAAATGCTGCCAGAGCAAAACGCAAACTTCACCACCTTAAACCTGACGACCCCAATCCCTGGTGGTGGTAGACGCGGCGGCTGCCCACCAGTCGGTATTCAACTGGAAGGTGTGATCCTGCCCCCAGTCCTCACCATCGATGTCATACTGGGGCTGCTGGGAAACGTTGTCGCCCTGTGGATCTTCTGCTTTAAACTGAAGGCCTGGAACCCGAACAACCTGTTCCTCTTCAACCTGGTCATTGCCGACTTCCTGGCTCTGGTGAGTCTACCGCTGAGGATCGATGCCTTGCTCAGGGGCCACTGGGTGTTTGGAGATGGCTTGTGCCGGATCAACCTCTTCCTGATGTTTTCCAACCGCACGGCCAGCATCGCACTCATGACCGTGGTGGCAATTTACCGCTACTTCAAGGTGAGAGAATGAGTACATTACTGTGATATTTTGGCCACTTTGGCCACGCCACACAAACCTCAGACATGTTCCCATTGAGAGTGAGTAAAATCTAGTTAGTAAGCAAACAGAAGTTAAAATAGTTAGCTAGTATTTAGCTAGCTAGTATTTCATAATCCACTGAAGGTACTGAATAAATGTTTGAAATGTCCAGCGACTAATGAGTACAGTAGTAACATCCACTTCAGCCATCAGGTTTAATTTGTCAAAATCTTTCCAAGGTCAATAACAAACATTGACTTTGAAAAATGATTTTGGTTGCTTAGTTTGAGTTAGTTTGGATTGACTCTGCGCCTGCCCATCATGTTGGTATTTGGTGCTCCAGTTGGTATAAAATGATGAATCGCTGTCCTCTTGCACAGGTGGTTCACCCTCACCACCGGTTTAACCGCATGACCAAGCGGCAGGCGGCATTCGTGTCAGTGCTGGTCTGGTTGTTGGTGATCAGCCCACGTGTTCCCATGCTGGCTTACAACCACATCAAGGGCAGTGGGAAGAGCACCCAGTGCTTCTTCTTCACTTCTTACAAAGAGGCATCGCGAGCCATCATCATCCTGGTGGGCATGCACCGGATCCTGACGGTGCTGGAGTTCATCATCCCGCTGGCCATGCTGCTGTTCTGCTCCATCCGGATCTCCAGGTTCCTGAAGGAGCGTCAGATGGGAAAAACTGATAAGGTCCGAAAGGCGATGCGAGTGTGCGCTGCCATCGTGGCAGTGTTCATGGTGTGCTTCTTACCCACCACGGTGACGACCATCGGGGTGTGGGTCATCCGCTCATACCGCCCATGGGACTGTGCCTCCTTCTACACTTTCACCCAGCTCACCATCGTGTCTTTGGGGCTGAATTTCCTGAACTCGGCCCTGGACCCCATCATCTACATCTTCTCCAGCTCCATGTTTAGGAAGGCGCTCTGCAGCTCGCTGCCCCGCGTCCTGCGCTGCAGACGGGACCCAGACAGCGAGAACACGGCTTCCTCATCTGGAACTCAGTCCACCACTCAGCAGGAACTGCAATCCATGAGGGCTGATAGAGCGAGTGAAGCCATGGAGTGAGTGCCTCCATAATAATGACTGGACCAAGCAGCGCTGAGAAAAAGTGCACTCTGTATCCAGATACGGACAAATTCATGCTCATGCACAGTGTAAATGTGTGATGATGATGATGATGATGATGATGGGTGATCAGAATGTGTTCAGATCTGCCTGACCACATCTGGATCATGTTCGGATCTCTGGTTTAGATGCATTTGACACAATGTGCTGGTATCTGCAGGTGACACAACATGTACATATTTGTTTTTAGTGAACCTGAAAAAATGTTGGAAATGAACATTTTCTACATTTTATCACCATGTTTTCGCGCTTCACTGCCATTAGTTTGTAATCGCACTTCTGTGTGTAGCTAACTTTTGTGTCATGTTTGTGTTGCTTTAGAAAAAAACAAATAATCCACATTTTCACATAAATATTCATTTAATGTTTTTTCACTGATGGTTATCCATTTTGAATTCACACACACACACACACACACACACACACACACACACGCCATTATTATTATTATTATCATTTAAAACAAAACAAAAAGGAAGAAGTGTTGGTGTCAGTAAAGATATTTGAAAAGAAACAAAACCTGAGGATCAAAGTCAATTGACATTATTATTGGAGTACCACAGTCACATCAGAGAGCATCTTCACAGGCGAGTACAGGCTACTACAGGCGAGTACAGGCTACTACAGGCGAGTACAGTCTACTACAGGCGAGTACAGTCTACTACAGTCTACTACAGGCGAGTACAGTCTACTACAGGCGAGTACAGTCTACTACAGACAAGCACAGTTTCTAACAGACTGTCCACTACTGACAGTCCAATGGCCCAGACAAACTTCCCAGTGATCAGGGGTCGCCTTGATCATCTGGGCCGTCTGGTCGTCGGCTCAGAAGCGCAACGTCCGCGAGACCAACTTGAATGCTATAAGTTTGCACACGACTCAATGATTCAGGACTTGGTTCGATACAGGAGGGCGATGAACGAAGAGCGAGAGAAGCTTTGCCACAGCATGCAGCACCTGCAACAGGACAACAACAGGCTGCAGGAGCTTCTGGAGCTCAAGGAGAGGGAGTTCCAAGATGAACTCAGGAGGACCAAGGAGATGTCCTCCCTCAAGACAAGCGTCCAGTCCCACACAGAGCAGGCGGAGATCATCCCAGACCAGAGCGACGAGACACTCCAGTTGACAGTGGAGAAACTGCAGAAGACGCTGAACCAGGTGGTGCACGAGCTCTACCTGAGAAACGAGGAAATCGACCTCCTCAAGGAGGAGAAAGACGGTCTGTCTTTCAGGCTCGAGGAGACAGCAGCCACCCTGTCCAGGGACAGAGCTCAATTTCTCCAGCGCGAAGAAGCGTGGAAGACCAAACGCAACGAGCTGCAGGAGAAATTCAGAGAAAAGATGGCAGAGAAAGTGCAGAGCTGGGAGACGAGAGTGAAGGAGCTGGAAGGAGAAAGAGAAAGGAAACTTCTGGAGGAGCTCTGTCTGAAGGCCAATGAAGACAATAAAGAGCGAGAGAAGCTTTGCCACAGCATGCGGCACCTGCAACAGGACAACAACAGGCTGCAGGAGCTGCTGGAGCTCAAGGAGAGGGAGTTCCAAGATGAACTCAGGAGGACCAAGGAGATGTCCTCCCTCAAGACAAGCGTCCAGTCCCACACAGAGCAGGTGGAGATCATCCCAGACCAGAGCGCCGAGACACTCCAGTTGAAACTGGAGAACCAGAAGACTGTCGTGCTGCAGAATGACCTGCAGATGGCGCTGAACAAGGCGACGCACCAGCTCAACCTGAGAGACGAGGAGGTCCACCTCCTCAAGGAGGAGAAAGACCGTCTGTCTCTCGATCTGCAGCAGAAGTTCAGTGAAGAGCCGGCAGAGAAAGTGCAGAGCTGGGAGACGAGAGAGAAGGAGCTGGAAGGAGAAAGGAAACGTCTGGAGGAGCTCTGTCTGAAGGCCAACACCAAAAGGAGGGCCTTGGTGTCCCGAAACAAGTGGGTGAAGACTGGAAGAAAACCTGGTGAAAACCAAGAAGAGTAGAAAACCCACACAGCACCACAGAAACACCTCCGCCTTGTTTCTGTGGGTGCTGTGTGGGTTTTCTCCTGGTGCTCAGGTTTCCTCCCACACTTTGATTTGGACCAAATAATAAATAAAAATTGGATAAAAAGAAATGCACGTACGTGTCTCCATGAATAAAGACGGACAGAGGACAAACAGCCGAGGACATCGTGGAGGCTGTGAAGTAGAAGTCCTGCTCTCTGTCACCAAATACTAACACGGTTCATTTAGAAAGTCGACTCACTGTGAAGGTGAAAATAAAATCGGCGTGTCGTCGTGTCTCCTCATCGTGTTTCATGTTTCTGAAACTTTTCTCCTCCAAACATTTCACAAGGTTTCATTTTAAGAACTGCTGAAGGCCCAAAGAGGTCCAATCAGTGTCCAACAGAATAAAGGATTTTAGCATCAGATTCTTCAGGTGAGCTCTGGTGGGGCCGACCCCTGGTACCTGTATACGTACATATATCTATATGTACACACACACACATATTTCTATATACACACACATACGTATATACGTACATGTATGTCCATTAACGTGTGTGTGTTCACTGCGGTCCGTCTCCCTGTTGAAGGTGTTTATCCAGAGAGGCTCAGGGACAGTTGGACAGTTGTCTCGTGAGCGTATGACCTCTTTAAACGTCTGGTGGTATTTAGTGGAGTCAAACTGTGGTTTCCTGCAGCGGGAGGTGTCCGAGGAGCAGCTGGCTGCAGACGCTGCGACGTCTCCCTCTAGTGTTTGGTTGTATAGCTGCTCCTCAGACTTCACATTCAGACTGTTTGGGTAGAAGAGTCCTTCATGCTCTGGTTAATTCACAGGAAATATCAGATTACATTCTTTAAACTGTTGCTGCTTTAATCTACAGCAATGCATCATATCTATAAGATCATCACGTCCTGTGAGAACCACGTATCTCATTTCTCAAAAATTTCATTTTAGCACAAACATTCCACATCAACGCATCTGGAGATACGAGCATTTCACTGGACAGGAAGGAATCTGAAAAGTAACTAAAGCTGTCAGACAAATGTAGATGAGTAAAAGTACAAAGCTGCATGAAATGGAAATACTCAAGGTAGAAGTACCTCAAGTGTGTACTTAAGTGCAGCGCTTGAGTAAATGTACTTAGTTAAATTCTGCATGTCAGAACTGAGTTTGTTCAATCAATAGAGACGATCGGGTGGAGACAGTTGTGTTCATCAGTGAGCCTCAGAGATGTTGGTAGGTGTCTCCTTTGGACGGGGCCAGGCCAGCTGTGTCCCCCTGTGTCCTGTCTTTGCGCTAAGCTAACCTAGCTGCTGACAGTATTCATCCCACAGACGTGAGTGATACCAAAAACCTGCCACCTCCAGAACAACAGCGCGCTGACCACAAGAGGGCTCACAGGGAGCAGAGAGGGACATTTTCAGCCTGAGAAGGATCCCACAGTGGACTCCCACAGGACAAATCCAATCATCTCCAGACACACAGCGATGGCAGCTGTTCTCCTGGCAGATCTCCAGAAGGAGAGAGAGACAGAGGGAGGACGGAGGGACAGACAGGAAGGAGGCTCGTCCTGCCAGCGCGCCACGGCTCCCCAAACAGATCTGACCGTCAGTTATTCCGCTGCTGTTTTCCGGAGCTGAATGGTTTCTCGACTCGGTGTGAAAGTTGGCAGGCAGCGTGTGATGGTGAGAGGCCGCAGGCAGGCCGGCGACACAAGGGCGCACTGTTTAGCCCCCCAGGCCTCGCCGGCTTACGTGCCAACACTCGACCTTTGTGTGCCGACCACACGGGCCTGTTACTGTACCTTCTGTTCAGTCTGGACGCCTCTCACAGAACCACTGCCTTTTAAAGCAAATTACAGAGACTTTCCACTTTAAGTCCTCCTCAGCAGCTTTAAAATCTCGTTCTGCTCTTTCCTGAAGCTCCATGAGAGACTCAGTGTTCAAATACAAAACACCTGCAGCTGTTTGGCGTTCAACTTTGTGATCTCCTGCGAGTTCCAGCAGAGTTTAGGGGGTTTGAACAAAGTTTGTGGCGGAAATATTCAGAGATATTCAGCGATTCTGATCCTGTTGATTTAATAAGAACACATTCAGAAAACAAACATGAAAGTATCTGAACACATTTATGAAACCTCGGTGCTCAAAATGTATTAAGAAATCTGTTTTATTTGTAGTTTACAGTGTTTTTAATGGACAGAAGTCGTCGTTTATGTTGAAATAATGTTCAGTAAAGTTATCCTGAAGCTCTGCTGATGGTGTTTTTCACTCATTTAGGTTTACATTCAGTTCCAGGTGATTTCCATTTCCGGATGAAGCACTAACAAGCATTAACATTAACCCTCCGAACACAAACTGCTGCTGCTTTGTCATTGTTCTCTAAAACATCAGCATGGAGACTGAAGTTTGACGTCAGGTGAATGTCTCCAGGCTGACGTCTTCAGTCCATTTTCACCACCAACCCAAAAGACGTGACATCAACAAAAACAAACTTCATAACTTCAACTGTTCACAGTTTATTCATTCAAATAACTGTTTGATTATGTAATTTTATTTCTGCTTTGACCTCAAATCAACTCGATAATTTCAATATACTGAGTGTGAGAACAGCCGGAGTCAGACGACAGACCTGGACTGAAACGCCTCGTCCAGGCTGTGAAAACAGGGGCGTCCACATACTTCTGGCCACACAGTTTACATTCAGCATCCCCCAAATGTATGAAATGGACTGTTTAAAACATATCATACACTTGAAAGCAGTGATGGAAAGTAAATATATTTACCAAAGTACTGTACTTAAATACAGTTTTGAGGTACATGTAATTTACTTGAGTTTTTCTATTTTATGCTACTTCATACTGTATTTGTAAGTAATACTTTTTACTTCAATACATTTAAATAACTCTGGTTTCTTTGCTGATTCAGATTAAAAAATATAATCGACTAATAGAACATGTTAAAATAAGATAAGAGGATCATTCAGTAGTACACAAAGTACCTCAAATAAACTTAAAGTACCAAAAGTAACAGTACTCATTCTGCAGATGAATTTATGTTATTTTACTGGATTTTAATCAGAGGTACATTAACCAGCGAGCGTCATTCATGATGCAGCTGGTGAAAGTGAAGTGCACTTTAACTTCTTTATGTACTGCTGGGTAGTTTTATTCATAGTACTGCATCGTTTATTAGTTCTACTGTGTTCATCTAAAAAGTTACTAGTAACTAAAGTTTCAGGTAAATGTTGTGGAGCCAAAAGTTTTACCTCTCAGATGTAGAGTAGAAGCAAAGCAGCAGAAAATGGAAATACTTCAGTAAAGCAGTACCTCCTGTACCTCCTGTACTTAGTTGCATTCCACCACTGGAAGTTTTACTTTTGGTACTTCAAAGGTTTTTTTCGTGCTCGTGCTTTTATTCTATCAATTTTACTTGCAGTATCCAACATGCGTGGAACATGAGCGTGCATGCGGCTGCCATGATGTGCGCTGCTGAAGTAGTACTGCAGTAAGACTCGCAGTAAAAGTAAACGCTGTGTGTTGACCTGGAAGCGGACGGACGGAGCTGCCGTCAGGACCGACGACCGGCGCTCCGCAGCGCCCCCCTCCGGCCTACAGCTGCACTGCGAGGAGAGGCTGCGAGATCCCGGTGAGCGACCGCCGCTGAAGACACAACACCGCTGCCTGCACTCAGGTAAGAAAACGCCGACATATGTGTGATATGTGACGGATCCGAGGCAGCGGAAGCACGCGGAGCGCCGCAGCGAGCCGCCGAGCTGCGAACCGAGCGCTGCGTCGCGGCTCTCCATCGGCATCCGTCCTGACACTTCATATTTTCTGCATGAGGAGGGAGAGGTTGGGCCTCGGAGCGGTTACATGTAACATCACGCACATGAATGAAATGCGTTTTCCTCTCTTCAAACAGCAGCGTTTGTGCTCCTGCAGCGGCTCGTTCGCGCTGTTAAAATCAGATCTTTTCATGCGCGCGCTCTTCACCTCCATCGATCCGCCGCCTCACACGGAGAAGCGCGTTTAGTTGCGGCCGTCGTCGCTCCTCTGGAGGAGCAGCCACCTCCTCACAGACGCGCCTCGGTGCGTGTTTTCTGCTCATTCCCAGCTGAAACTAAAATGTCTCCATCATCCTCCGGAGCAGGTCCTGCTTCCCCTGCAGCCACGCGCGGACTGTGCGCGCGCGGTAACCAGACTAATCCTCCAATATTTCTAATCTCATTATCAAAGGACCCCAGAGGACAACAATGCAGTGATATTTCTCAGATATTTGGTCCAGTTCAGCAGCAGTGCGCGCAGCCTTTCTTTGTGTCGGCTGCTCTCAGATCAGTGTGACTGAATTTGTGCCTGTGACCCTCCACGTTGTTTTTTTCTCTCGTTTTTCTGGATCTTTCGCTTCTTTCTCGCGGCTCGGGGCCTAAACGCTGTCCAGCAGCTGCTCGTGCAGCACGGACGGACTCTTTTATTCTGTAAGGTGGAATCCTGCTTGAGAAGCAGGCTGGCGTGCTGCCTTCGTTTGCATGTGTGTCTCAGACTCTTTCGTTATTGAGGGAGCAGATACTGTTGGGAATCGGGATGATGCGGCGCCTGTGCGCAAATGCCAAGCCCATTTTTCATGTGATCCACAGCGGAGAGTCCGCACAGCAGCGCAGCGTCTGCGCCGTCACACGGGCCGCTTATCTCACACATATGCGCTCCTGGCTAATCCTGCCGGGGTCAGTGGACTGGATGTGACCCGCGGTAGGTGCATGAAAAGCCTCTCCACGAAGCGCGAGGAGACAATGGGCTCAGCGCGCCGTTTGCGTGTCGGTGGCAGTGAAGGCAGCGCGCTGATGGGCTGGAGGGATTTGCTGGAATGAGGATGTCTTGTGTCTGTCTTCCCCTCTGACACACCTCTTTCCAGCCTCACGGGAGGAGCCGGTCTCTGGTGCGGTCCTCTGAACCGGGCATGTCGCGGTCTGTGGCCGGAGCTGGAAGCTGATCACGAAAGGAATGAAAGACATCTCAGCCGTTTGGTTCGTGTGTGCAGACACACTGAGGGCCTTCTGCGAGCCTCTGCAGCGCCTTGGCCCCAGTTGATAGAGGAGACATGTGCTGGTGTGCAGGCAGTGATGGAGGACTGACATGGACTCCTCCCTGCCACAGCACGGCTCAGCACGGCTCAAATGAAAGGAAGGGTCCGTTTTTCCAAATGCACACAGTGCTCATGTATTTTAAAAGAGCTGCTGTGATCATAGGGGCCATGAGGGCCGGTGTGGAGGCCATGCTGTTTATGCAGTGTTTATGTGTGTAGTAGAAATGAACTCCATTTCCCATAAGCCCCAGACCCTCTCAGACTCATCATGACTGGAGAAGGTGCAGCCTGCTCAGTAACATCTGAAATAACTGCAGGAAACATCATTTTTTCTTCTAGGATGGCGAAGGAACCATCCAATCAAAGCCTGTGAAGCCCTGCCCAGCGGCGGGGGGGCGGGGTCAGGGTCTAATGGTCTAACCCTAACCCTAACCCTTGATGTGGCGAGCGTTTGTTGGCTTTGATCGGATGGACGAGCGTGACTGTCCGAGGCTCAGTGTGAAGCCCATCAAAGCTAAGCTAGCTGCTAGCCTCCGTTCTGGTAGAATTTAGAAGCTTTAGCTCAAGCTAGCTGTGACCGCTCTCTTGTCAGCCTTAACTAGCCGGAGTTTTGTCGCTGTGGTTTGTTTTTACCTGCCTTTTGTGTTTCTTACAAGTTTTATATTTTTATGGAATTGTCATTTTGGTATCTCACTTTGGTCCAGGTGGGCTTTAAGAGCCAAACGTTTCCTTTTAGCCGCTACAGACTGAACGTTTAATCTGTCATTTACCGCCGACGGCCATCAGCTGAGGACGAGAAGCTGCTCGCTGTGCTCCTTTTTCTTTGCTGATATAAGAAAGAACGAAGAAGGAACGAGGAATAAAGATTCGTTAACGTCAGAGCTGAATGGAGGCAGATGTTTGTGTTGAAATCAGGTGGAACTTTGACTGAAAACAGAATAAAATCTGAATGTCCTTCAGCTTTCAGTTGTTAGTTGGTTTTCTTTCTTTCTTTGATTATCTGTCTTCATGAAGGTTGAAGGAAAACACCAGAAACAAGACTTGAATCTTTCAGTCCATAAACCAGGTTTGATAAGTTGAGTTTTAGGAATGAATCTCAGGAGTTCATGAAGCAGCTGAGGACAATCCAAAGCTGCGTGTGGCCACGTTTGACCTCAGAGATGAAGCTTCACTGAAACAGTGATTGAATAATCAGCCTCGGCGACGTCAGACGTTATGAAAGGAGTCCGCTCTGAAGCGCTCCAGTTAGCAGAGACTGAGGCCGCTGCCTCGTGTCGGCCGCGCTCCAAAGGTGGACGCGTCCAACCGGCCTCACTTTGGCGGCCTGAGGAGCTTAGGCTGGCAAAACCAACAACTTCACCACAATTAATTCTCTGCGGCCGAGCTTTGACTTCAGACTCACTGTCTGACTCAGATATCTGCAGCACAGCTCAGATCAATCTGTCACTCGTCGTTTTCAGCAGAAATGCCAAAAGTTCTGAGCTTCCAGCTTCACAAATGTGAAGATTTTCTCAGTTTTATGTGAGTGAAAACAAACAAAGGATGAAAATAATCATGATTTGCAGCTTCCTCTGAGGTGGAATGATGAATTCTCATCTTCAGGATAATAACACAGAAGGTTTCTCATCGTTCTTGTCATTAAATATTCTTTTACTGAACTTAAACGGATTCCTGGCCTTTGCGTTCATTCAGGTACACAATAAAACAAAACAGGGTGAAGAAGAAGAAGAAGAAGCTGCTCAGACGTCTCTTCGACTGCAGCGCCGCCTCGTTAAAGAGAAGAAGAAATGCCACGGCGGGCTTTAAACTGCAGGCTTGTACGCAGTTAATTGGCACCACGCTGACGGAGGACATTGGTTTAACTGCAGCAGTGTGTGTGTGCGTGTGTGTGTTTGTGTGTGCGTGTGTGTGTGTGTGTGTGCGCTGCAGCAGCTGGAGTGTCCCATCACTTTTCTCTGCACCAGAAGAAGAAGCTGAACGCAAGATTCGTCCAAAGTGTCTCTTTCTCTTTTCGTCTCGTCTGCTCACTGAGCTGAAAGTGGAGCTCTGATCGTCGAGCAGGAGGCTTCAAACTGAAGGAGGATGTGGGAACGGCCGCAGGGCGTGGTTTATCCTGCAGGTATGAAAACAAAGGTGGGAGAGCGACTGCTGTGTGCTTTGCGGCCGGTTGACGCCGAGCAGACCGGCCCGGCAAGACGGGCTCCACCTTCAGCCCCCCGCCGCAGGGCTGCGCCCACGCCGCGAAGGTGGAGGCAGCGTGTGGCTGCTGGAGGCTGAGCGCAGAGAGAGGGAGCGATGAGGAAAGTAGGTCAGAGATACAGAAGCAACCGAGCACGAGAGCAGCATCGTCCCTCAGCTGAGCTCCGAGCAGGACGGGACAGCGGACACGCCTTGGTCTCCAGGTTTGATCCGTTTCAGCTCTGAAACAGTCACACAAAGACTCAGTCAGTCCACCGGCGTCACAGGAGTCCACACGTTTGACCCGCTGATCGAGTAAAAAAGCTGAATGTCCTCTGCCTGCAGCGGATTCGCTGCTTTCCTCCGTTTTACGTTGGTGGAAATAGAAAATGTTGTGTGTGTGATGTTTGACAGCAGCTCTGGAGCGTCCACTTCGTCCTTTTAACGTTTCACATCAGAGTCCGCTCATCGATCAGTCGAGAGCTGCAGCTCATGATTACTGCTAACGATGAGCCGAAGGAGACAGACAGCAGACAGCAGCACGTCTCCCCGCTGCAGACGGTGGAACCAGAGCACATCTTTAGCCAGAATTAATGCATCAGTTTAGACAGAAAACCGACCATTTTGACAACAGAGTGATGATTTAAATGATTTTTCAAGCAAAAATGACCAAAAATCCCTCTTTTCTTTGATTTGATAGTAAACGATAGAATGTCTTTTGACCGTCTGTGAGACACTGTGAGACGCTTTTTTGAAGACGCTGTGAATCTGTGACAAAGTGCTTCTTCTGTGTTGGACTCGGGACTCACAGGAGACAAAGTGAGGCAGCACAAGCTGGAGTATCCTGATTCTCAACCCCTGAAATGGGTCAAGCTCTAAAAACACTGTGCGTGTGATCGAACCTGTTAACGTCCATAAGACGTGGACAGTGTCCAAAGATTTGTCCACTCAAACACAGAACACGTCTTGGTGGCGTCACCCTCGTGTTTCTGAAGAGCCATTGTGAAGCTCCGGCCGTCTCCACCTGACTCCGCCTGACTCCACCCGGCCCGTCCAGAGATGAACAAAGAGGTGGAGCGTGGGTGGAGCTGAGGCGGCTGGATGAAGCCGAAACCTGAAACCTAAATAATCATGTGTGACGTTGAGCCTCGTGTAATTTAAAGGAAGATCAGCGTCTTAGAGACCAAAACCTCTTTTTGTACCAGGCAGTGAGCATGTTTATTTCTGCTGTTAATATGGGGGTCTATGGGGACTGGCTCATTAGAAACCACCCTCAAGTGGCCATTAGAGGAACTGCACTTCAGTGTTGCTTCATTTTTCAGCCTGGAGGTTGCTGCCTGACTGAAGCCCAAACTGAGATAACCAGTCATCGTTTCAGACTCGGTGAATCTGCTGCAGAGTGAACGATGATCTTACGGCCCAGTTTCCTCCCCGACCACAGACGGATATTTCTGTGTAAACTCGTGGCGTTCCCGTCCGGAGAAACCAGCTCTCTGTCCCTGTTTGGGTGTCAGCCTGGCCGTCCGGCTGCAGGCTCTGCGCTCCTGGAGCTGTGTCAACATCCCTGTTGACCGAGCTGCCAGCAGGCCGTCTTCACCGTTTGCTCGGGAGGCGAGGCCTCTGCCAACAGGACGCTTTCACACGACCCTGAGAGGGCCCCCCCCCCCCGCCGTCATGTTCCCTCTCTGCAGCAGGTGACATTTGTTTTGACCCTGAGCGAATCGTCAGACGGCTGCACTGATGAAAATGAAAGTTTAGGGAGCAGGTTACCGCACACCTTCCTCCTGTCACATGACCAGGCTGCAGACCTGTGCACACATGATTCTCCGCTCTTATCAGTTTGTCTGTTTATAGTTTGTTTGCTCTGTAGCGGCGGAGCTCCCGCACGCAGAGCCAACGCTCCTCAGACCGATCGTCTTTGTTGGCGAGGCTGCAGCTTTCTCGTTGTTTGGACTCTGTCATGTGTGATGCTACAATGGCGGTTCTGTCCGGGAGCGCTGAGAGTGAACTATTCATCAGACTCTGTATGGGACGCACACATCGCTCTGCCACTTAGAAAATCCTCTTTTTAAATGCGGTTTTTCACTTTGTCACAGATGAGGCAGCTGCTGTTCTGTATCTTCACGGCTGTCAACAAATCCCAGGAAGAGACTCAAACCAGCGGCGCGTCGGTCGCTCTGTCAGTGCCGTCTCACTCCTCGATCCCGTCTGCGGCGCTCGGCCTGGTTCCACACCTTTGAATCGCTGCCTGCGTCTCTGATTGTTCCAGTGATTCTGGTAGATCTGGTGCTGCGCTGCTGTTTCCACCGTTTGGAAACCCAGCAGAGCCCATCAGGGCTTTGTTCTTAAGAATGGGGACGCTGTGTTCCTGCACCAGCGCCACCAAAATGACCAAAGACAAGGCCAGGAAAATGGCGGCGAGCGCGGAAGAGGTCGATGCAGCTGCACAGGTTGTTGTAAGTGACCTTAGAAATAATCACTTACGACAGGCGTTTTTCTTCAGTGACCAAAGTTAACGGCGACTAACGGCTGCTGTTTCTGTGCGACTGAAAATGACACAACAGAAACGAACAAAATGGCGTTTCAGTCTCAGCGTCGTCTGCTCCAAACCTGCTGGAGGTAAATCTGTAACAACACGTCACAAAGGTGCAGCTTTGTGTCAGTAATGTTCAAAAACAGCAGCTCAAACAGGAGCAAACAGAGCATCTGTTGGGACTACTTTCAGCGGCGGATGAATCCACGCTTGGTGCTGTGGTGAGTGTGTGTGGGACTGAGTCCGTCTCAGCAGAAGAAGAACGTCCTTCTTTAAATGGACGGTGAGGAGGTGAGAGCTGCTCGCCGCCTGTTGAACCATCCGAGGTCACGAGGTACGCAGGTGCTCAGCGGGAAGGTCGCATAGCTGAGCCGAGGGCGCCTGGCGAGGAGCTTTCACTGGCTGGGGTAACCACGGCAACGCTTTAGGCTTTGCCGCCCATAAAGAGACAATGGCGTCAAGTGGCGTCACGTGACCGCGTGTTTGGAGCAGCGGGGAGGAAGTCCTTCAGGGAAAGTACTGATTGAACTGTGTAGAAGTACTGCATTAAAATACTTCTTCACCACGGCCTCAGAATATTGTATGTTTATATTATTGGATTAAAATTATTGACGGTGCAACATGGAGCTAATCAATAAAGTTTAACCTTCAATAAGTTTGAGTAGATTTTATTATTAATGACCAACTAAAGCTGATAAATGTAGTGGAGTAAAAAGTATTTATGTACATTATTACGTTATTAAAGGTTAAATATTTGCCTCTGCAGTTATAAGTAGTAATTGTAGTGAAGTAGAAGTATAAAGTACCATAAAACAGAAATAATCAAGTAAAATACTGCAAACATGGTACTTAAGTGCAGTACTTGTCACACCGCTGACAATGAATTGTAATTTATAAATGATAATGTTTGTTTTATATAAAATCTTTCCACCTGAACTGTGGAAGTATAGAGTAACATGAAGTACTCTAGTGAAGTACAAGTATCTGAAAAATGAACCTAAGCACAGTTCAAACAGACATTTCTGGTCACGTCCAGCCACCGGGCGCTGGTTCACGTCTGGTGCTGCAGGTATTGATCACTGATCGATCAGATGGTCTAAACGTCTCTGAGCTTCCAGGAAGATTAAAGTCGAGATGAGAAGCATCAGAAAACTGACACAGAGAGAGCAGTTTGGATGCTGAGACTACAGGCCGAGCCAGGCTGACCCTGTGTGTGTGTGTGTGTGTGTGTGAGTGTGTGTGTGCGTGTGTGTGTGTGTGTGTGTGAGTGTGTGTGTGCGTGTGCGTGTGTGTGTGTGTGTGTGTGTGTGTGTGTGAGTGTGTGTGTGTGTGTGTGTGAGTGTGTGTGTGCGTGTGCGTGTGTGTGTGTGTGTGAATAAAGCTACGGTTCAAAGCTAAAAGTGCTGATGTAACGAGAGGCTGGGCTTTAATCATGTGTAATCCTCTTTTTATGAGATTTGACGCGGTCCTCGTGTGGCTGCGGTGTCACGAGCGTCTCAACGAGCCGCTCGGCCGAAATTTGGCGGTTCGTGAAACCCCAGTGCTGCACTCGTTGGCGGTGCTTGTTTGGGAAGTGCAGCTAATGGCAGCGAGGGCAGCGTGCACATGGGCAGGAGGGACTATTTTTATCTGTCAGGCTGTAACCTGAGGCAGCGGCCTCACATCAGGATGTATTAATAACTGCTTCACAGACACAGTGTCTGTTTACGTTTGGTGGTGACGGCCGGGTTCAAAGTGTACGTGAAGGACGCCGTCGTTCATCTCAGAGCAGGCCTCCTGATCGGCTGCTTCACGTGTAATATCACTGAGGTGTCGTGACTTCATAGCAGTTATGTGACACATCCTGGACTCGCTCCTGATCTCCATTTGTTGAACTTTTGCAGCCTGACCTGCGACTGGCAATGGACTACGTCAACAACGCCTCCAACAGCTACGCCTCTGGAGACACCATGAGCTCCTCCTTAGCCAACATGACCATCAACGACCAGCACCGCCAGGAGAACGGAGTCCAGATGGGACACAGAAGCCCCGGAGACGCCAAAATGAAAGGTCAGACACGAACAGCAGCTTCCTCCGTGCGTGCGCTCAAGGAGTGAAGCTACACGCTGAAATTAACGTGCAGAATAATATGAATAAATGTCCGTTCAGACCGAGTCTGAAGGTTTGTCGGACAGACGGGATGTTTCGCGTTCACGTGACGAAGTGATGCGCCGAGAACGTTCGCTGCCACGTCTCTGATTGGCCGGCGCTGCAAAAGTTCAACCGAAGCATCGACCTCCAGGACTGAAACATTAAGCTAATGCTGAAGTAGCAAAAACTGCAGATCCTCAAATGGCCACTAGGTGCCGGCTCCCACAGAGTCAGTCCCCATAGACCCATATTAAAATGTGCAACCTTACAGCAGAAACTGTTTTGGTCTCTGCAGCTTATGGAGGCGAATTTAGTTAAAACTCACTCGTTTCAATTCTGTTAAGCTTAAATTTATGCACAGTTACCATCATGGCGGCTTTGAGTGACAGCTAGCCTCTGGGCTTCAGCTACCAGGCTTCATTCCTTCGCCTCAGCTCCACCCTCGCTCCACCTCTTTGCCCATGTTTGGATTAGCCTGGAGTTTGGTGGAGTCACTGAGCTTCACCTTCAGATGTCGGCCGTGTTTCTGCAGTCTGTGGTTCAATCCTGCTCGTCTGTCTGAACGTGGTGACATCATCCTGATGACATCATGCGTTATCTTCTGATCATGATGTCATCGCTCAGCACAGACTCGCAGCGCTTGGCCTCTCAGTCAGCGAGCCGTTAAAAACATCTTACATAATGTTTTAGTTTCCGCCCAGTAAACATCCATCGTATTGTTGTGCAGCAGCTGAATGTGAATGATTTACAGGAAGAATTCCAATTCTACCAATCGACAGCTTTAAATGTCAGCTGCTTCCATTTTCAGGAAAGGTTTGGATGAAATAAACATGTGAAATAATCATCATGTGTAAACGTAGTGTCAGTTTGATTGTAGGCGACGTGGTTCAAACCTCACAGTATGTTCATCAAATGACATAAAACATCAGAATGCAATGCATCATATGTGGACCAGAAACTACTGAAATCATCAATCTGAGAGACAAGACTTCATAGAATGATAACAACAGTATAAGTGATGGCTGTGTTTTAAACAGAAACAATATGAGTTTCTATGATTTAACCGCAGCATTTTATCGTAACGCTGCTGTTTGGCATGGAGCAGGTTAAAGGTCGCCTCATGTCGGCGCTTTAATCCTCAGCATTTTCTCAAATGAGGTCAAAGAGCAGGATTCATGTTTCCACAGTCCTAAAGTCACTGCAGTTTGAGCTGAAGAGGCCAGTCTCTACTGTGCTTTGTTGTTTCTGTCCCTCTTTACATAATGGATAGAGGACATGCTTGACTGAGCCCGAGTGCAGCTGCACTGTGCTCTGTAATCCAGGCATCTGGGTCAGACCCCTCCAGAACGAGGCCTGACTCCATCCTGTGTCACCGTTCGCACCAATTCAGCTCAGAAACAATCAGCCTTTAGTGCCGCGCAGAGAACACGGACGTTTAAAGGCCGACGGACGTGCAGAGGGGGGATGTTGTTGTTGTTGTCTGTCAGCTGCAGAGTTCGTAAAATAAATAAAAACGTCCTCACAGACTTCAGCCTCGAGCTGATAATCAGCTTCAGTCTCTTCCTCCTCCTCCCAATCAACCATGTGGCCAATTAGTACGTAGCTTAGCTTTCCCCAGTTTACAGCCCTCGTTAGTGCGCTCGTTCTCCCCGTTCCCACTTCCCATCATGCCACGCACAAACAGGAAGCCGCACGCAGAGTCAGGCCCGTGGGCGGAGAGTAACAGCGCTGCTATCAACGGCCGAGCGCAGCGTGAGTATCCGACTGATGTGTCTGAGTGGAGGATGTAGCTGAGTGCTCGGTGCTCTATGTTCGCTAACAGTGAGTGTGTGGTTCTGTTAGTTTAAAGGACCTGCAGTTAGCTGTTAGCTACGGTTTAAAGACGTTTGCTTATTTCCTGTCAAACGGATAAATTATGAACTAACATAACCTTTTGCACTGGGGTTCCATTCAACAAGACTCATTTATTAAAACCAAGCCGTCACAGTGATGAACCATCAGCTGAATCTGCCGCCACAGTCCACTTCCTGTTTACCCTCAGCAGCACAGAGACCAGCCGGTGCACATTTAGCATTTAGCAGCCAAAGAGCAGATGTTTCCCTCTGAAGCTGGAGGAGACCAAACACAGAGCTAAAAGAGAGAGAAGGCTGGACTGACGTCCACCAGGAGACACAAACGGACTCCACATCATCACCATGTTGTTCTGGAGCTGCTGGATGTGGAAATAATCAACCGATTGATCACGAGTTCAATCACGAATTCATTATTTTAAGCTTCTAGCTCGTCTCTGCTGTCTGAAAATCTCCAGTGTTCAGTCTTTTCTGTCCGGCTCTTATTACAGACGTTCAGCTGTGATTTAAGCCCACAAACATCAGAGGCTGATGAGAAATCATCAACATCAGAGTTGAACAAACAAGAGTCCACACTGAAACATGAAGGAAGTCGTTCCTAAAGTACTCACAAATGTCAAAGGGGTTTTGAATGAGGATTTCTTACTGCTGGAACAGGAGCTCTGCTTACACCTGCATGAATATGAACACAGTTCATATAGAACTCATTACCTTATCTTATCTTATCTTATCTTACCTTAGTGTGTGAGTCAGCAGATGAGACTCTCATGGTGGTTTTTTAGGAACAAACAGCTCAGACCTTCAAAATGTTCAGTCGTCAGTCCGTCAGGGTTTTGTCTAACGAGCTGTGACTGAAAACAGCTGTGATGCTGCGACGAGCCTAACGAGCCACCTTCAGCTTCCCCTCATGAAGTGTGTTGGTATTAAATCACAGTGTGTGAAGTGTGTATCATGTATATCATGTAAAAACACGATGAATCCTCCTCAGAATATTTAAATATTATTTAAAATGAGGTCATTTGGTTAAAAACTGTGATGTTTTCAGATTTGTTGTCCAGCCCTGAGACCTGTGTTTCTGTGGTTTGTTGCTGTTTTTATTGACTTTATTTGTTTCCAAGGTTTTAATCATCATAATGAAGCTGAACTGTGTGTTTCACAGCCGCGCCGGCGTCTCAGGCTTCACCTGCAGTTTACCTTTAATTCACAGAGACTGAAGCGGCGCTCGGTGAAAACGGGCTGAAATCTGCGTGTGAACCGTCTGAGCCGGCGAGCGGCAGCTGCGATGACGAGGCGTCAGCTGGTACGACCTCGAGCTCCGACGCCAAAGACCGCTTTAACACCACTGAACCCTCACTGAGCCTGTTTCAGCTGCAGACCGTCGCTTCATTTCTCTGTTGTTTCAGAGGCAGAGTGTCGTTCATCTTAGCTTCTCCAAACTTCAACCCGCCTCAGTTTAACTCCCCCTGTGTTGATATGTGCTTTAAACCTCATTTGCATGTCGTTAACGGCCTGCTAATGATCACCAGGCACATGTAGCTGTGGACTAAGAGCCTGTTATCCCCCAGAATCCCCTCCTGTGCCGCGGTGCCACAGATCGCTGACTAACAGTCTGTGTGAAGCAGCTTTGATCATAAATACTGAGAGTGACAGTCGAGGCGTGGTGGAACAGAGGCTCATCATGTGCTAACGTGAGAAATGCCACAGCTGACCCGTGGAGGTCTACAGACCTGAGGAGAGATCAGGGCTGAACGCCTCCTGTCACCTGACTGACTGACATCCGTTTGTCCCACAGCGGAGGCGTCTGCAGAGAGCGGCGGCGGCGGCGAAGCTGAGCTCTCGGAATCGGAGAGCACCTCACGTGAAGACGAGGGCGAGCCGGGTACGCCTCCGAGCTTTGAGCTGCCGCCGCTTTCAGCTGCTTCTGCGTTCAGTTTTCCTTTGAAAGATTAGTCTTAACGTCTAAACTCTGAGTTAGATGAGAAGGTCAATGCCGCTCAGTGTGTCTCAATAAGAAGCTCCAGTCAGCAGCTGGTTAGCTTAGCTTAGCATAAAGACTGGAAACAAGGGGAAGCAGCTAGCCAATGAGGAGCTGATTACATTTTTAAAACAACATGTTTTTCTTTTTTGATCTGGACAAAAACTGAAGTGTAAAAATGGCGGTTTGTGATGTTTTCGGGATTATTTCCTGGACTCTTTGTTGGTCGCGAGCTGTAAATTCCTCTCGTCTGTTCGTCACCTTGAGGTGAAACAGCCTCCCTGAAACCTGTTGTTTTATATCACCTGTTTTTGTAGAGAACAAACAAACAAGACGTCACATGTTCAGTGCAGAACGTTAGCCTGGCTAGCTGTAGGCTAGCTGTAGGCTAGCTGTACCCCCTGCTTCCAGTCTCTGTGCTAAGCTAAGCTAACTGGTTCCTGGCTTCTGACCGTACGGACATGAGAGCGGTATCCATCGTCTCGTCCAACGTGCTGCTTAAAGCGCATTAGTGTGTTTCCCAAATTGTTTTTCCCGCTTAGCTCCCCGAGTCGAGCGGCTGCTCTCGACTGTAAAACGAAGTTTAACGTCTTTTTCTTTCAGCATCGTCTCTGGAAACAAACGTGTCCCTTTGGATTTGTTGTGTGGCTTCGTTCTCTCTTTACACTTGTTCTGACCGTTAATACGCTGCAGCTTGATCACAAGCAGACTTCAGACACAGAGGTGTCTCCGCCCGGCCTGCCTGAGGCCGCTGTGCTCAGGTGGACGGATGCAGCGCTCCCAGCTGAGTGCGGCCCTGCTGCAGCGCGTCCACTAACAGAAGCTTTTCAGTGACATGTTCAGCAGTTATTTATGAGCTTCGTGCTGTTTGTGGGCTTCACATTGATTTCTCTGAGTGTGTGTTGATCGGTCGTGGATGTCAGGAAGTCATTACTGATCACGCTCTCATGTCTTTTCCGTCTGTCTCATCCTGTTGGACCGGCAGCCGGAGCAGCTTCAACAGGTAGGCCTCTCACGTCTATTGATCGCACTCAGACTGAATTCATTCACTGCAGGTATAGATGTGAATACAGGCAGAGCTCCAGAGGGAAGAAGCTCCTCTCAGCGTGAAGTGAGCCGCCTGCATCTGCTTCATGGATCAATAAACTAAGAGTTAGAAAAAGGTTCATTCCATTTCCCGATCAATAATTCTGTCTTGAAATGACGAATTCATCCTTGAAATCAGTGTTCAACACATTTTAAGTCTTACTTAGAAATAAATCAATATTTTTTATTTTTTATGTTTTTATAGCACTTTTCTAAACACATACCAGCAGCAGCAGCCTGAGCTCTGATTGGTCAGCTGATGTGCGTTGCTCTGACCAATCAGAGCTCCTGCTGCTGCTCCGCGGGTTCAGCTCAATTTCTCTTTTTAGATGAATTCTTCGTTCATTTAAAGGCAGAAGTTTTATTATATTTATCAGCTGGCAGATTTAATGATCTTTTAATGTCTAATCATCTAAATGTTGAGTAATAATGTATCAGTATATGAACCTATGAATCACGTTTTAGAGCTCTGTCATCGCCTGCTCAGCTGTTTTGGGGATGAATTGTTTCACCGTCAGGACTCCTGTCGTGTTCAGCGTCGTCTGCTGGTCGTTCTGTTCACTGAATGCATCGTGCTGTTCGTCACCTCGGTGTGATGCATTTCTCTCCGTCTCCATCTCATTTTCCTTTCCTGTGAACTCAGGCTCTCCTCCACCAGTCACCACGTCTCCACCATCGTCACCTTTTGTAGCTTTCTCAGTTTTTTGGTGTTTTCTGGTTCATGAACTAGTCTTTTGTTTTTTTCTTCATGGACATCAGTCCCCCGTTCTGTTCCTTCTTTGATTATCTTTTTTTTAAATGGGGAGATGGAGAACGAGTGCTGTGAATGTCATCATTAATCTGCTTTCCAAACAAATTAGCAAAGCCTGGTTGTGGAGTCCGCGGTGAGTTTGCGTTTGCGGGCGAAGGATCAAAGCCCGCCGAGGACGGAGCTGCCGGGGAGGGCGTTGACCTCATGGGAGCTTCCTGCTCCCCGGACGCAGGAAACGAGGCAGTGGGAGAGTGTGGGAAGAGGCTGAGCGACTCTTTGTGGGCCTCTGAAGACCTCGACTGCAGCTCGGAGAAAAGACAGGACATGCCGTCCAGCGGGGGGAGCCCCGAGCGGAGCGGGGCCGCGGACTCTCAGAGGGCCGTCAGCCTGGACGCCTCCGAGGGCCCGACGGAGATGAGCGGTCTGTCTTTGGTCCGCAGCACGGCTTTGGAAGACCTGACGTCCATCGGGGACAGAAGGCTGTGGGTCGATGGAGGAGAGGACGTCGTCTCTGAGCAGACGGATGGAGACGGAGCGGCGTCAGAGTCCTTCAGGGACTCTGGAAGCAGAAGTATCAGCGCAGAGCCACAAGAGCCCCCGTACAGCCCACATCCGCCCCCCTCCACCTGCGACCCTCACCGAGAGGATCTTCCTCCAGATCGTCTCTTTACCGAAACGCCATCTGGCACGGCAGCTGGAAGCAGCAGCGGTGACTCATGGGTACATAGGGCCAGCTTTTCAAAGCCTGACATTTCTAATGACTCAATGAGGAGCAGTGTGGCTCAGACCACCGGCACCGCCCAGCCCCAGAAAACACCCCCCCAACCATCCAGAAAGTCTCTGGTGCCGGTTCCCATTTCCAAAGGTCTGTTTGCTGTCGTGTTCACACTTCAGAGTCCTCCTCAGTTAACTCCCTCCACTTCTTTCATTTCCAGCAGCTTCTGCTGAATGCCATGCCGCACTCTCCCTCCGAGTCCTCTCTGGACGTTAACTTTGACCCGAGGAGAAGCTTGTTGTCCTCCCTCCCCACGTCTTTGTTTCGTCTCTCCATCTCTGCTCACTCTGCCGGTCATGCAGCCCAAAAAGCCACTTTTTGTTCTCCACCAGCTCTTTGTGTCGCCATGCATGCTGCACTGTGCACAGCGCCGGCGTTTGATTTGCCATGAGTCACAGCAGTCTTCATTTAGCTCACATGGGTGGAAGTAAAGGAGGAATTACAGACGTTAGACTTAGAAGAGTTGGGTCAGAAAGTTTCAACCCTGCTTCTCTCTCTTCTGTCTGCAGCTCAGGCAAAGATGGATAACGGCTCTGCAGATAAGGTACGTGACCGTGGACGTCCTTACAGGTGTGTCAGTTACAGGTGTGTCGGTTACAGGTGTGTCGGTTACAGGTGTGTCGGTTACAGGTGTGTCCTTCCTGCTGATCATTCTGCTCCATCACAACTTGGAACGTGTTCCTGTAGCTTCGTCCATCTTTTCCTTCAGTTATTTTGTCATCGCACAGCTGAGACGAGGCGTCAGATGATCAGCTGGTAAATGAGTGAAGATGAAGGCAAATTCTTCTTCTTCGTCACAGTTAATGAATCACTTTGATTTGAAAGTTTGAGGAGCATCGGATGAAGAAAGAGCGTCGGCGTATCAGCCAATAGAAACGATGAACACGACCAAGTTGTGATGAGCTGAATCGTCCGTGAACGTTGTGTTTGTGACACACAGTCACTCTTTTCCATCCTTTTCATTGGTTGAATCACTCCTCTGTTTCGTCATCATTTGTCATCAGAACTTTTGTTTTTTATTCATTTTTCCTCATGAAAAGCCTCAAACTGCCTCCACACCAACCTCCTCCCTTAAAAGACCATCCATAGTCACCAAGAGCAGCAAAACACAGGCCCCCGCCCGAAACGGCCCCAGCTGCATCCCCGTTAAAGCCGGCAGCGCGGGGCCCAGGCAGCCCGGAGTAAGTACAGGCCTGAGCGCAGCGCAGAGTTCAGCCCTGAGCTGGGCTCAGGATGGACCTCCTGATTGATCCTGATTGAACCTGATTGTGATGTTTGATGATGTTGGCGGTCGGTCGCGTGAACGGCGGCCGCTGCCTCGTCCGTTCATCGCTGACGTGAACGCTTTCTGAGGTAAAACCACCGTCTCTGCTCAAACCAACCAGCTGCTCTTTGTGTTGCTGATTTTCAGAGTCTTGCTGCGAAGTCTCAGAGCGCTGGAGCCAAAGGTGCTGCCAAAGCTTCAGCTGGAGCAGGTACAGAACCAGGACCTCCTCTCTGATCCGGTTTCAAGCTTCCTTCATTTTCATTTGTGTGGCTTTATCAGATAAGATTTAAGGATTACTTACGATGTGTCGTATTTTTTGTGATACAGCTAGTGCCAAGAAACCCCCCACTCCAAAAAATGAAAAAGGTAAAAGGAGCAGAGCTGCTAGAGACCAGCGTTAGCCACAGTCTGATCCGGTCTGTCCTGGATCAGACTTGGTCAGCTTTTAGCCGAACAGAGAGTTTGTTTTGATTTCATTTATCATCATTTCTTGCTTATTTCCTTTCGTCCATGACCGCCGACTGGTTCAAACCTCTGACCTGCTTCTTCTCCAACTGCTTAAGATGCCCAGAGTGGACAGAGCAGCCCTGGAACCCCAAAGTCCCCCTCCGGCCAGGCGTTTTCTGCCAAGGCGGCGGCCGAGGCCAACAAAGTGAAGAAGGTGGCGGTGGTGCGTTCCACGCCCAAATCCCCGGGCTCGCTCAAGACCCGCCCGCCAGCTCCTCTGGCCGCCGCCGCGCCAATGCCAGACCTGAAGAACATCAGGTCCAAGGTCGGCTCCACGGACAACCTGAAACACCAGCCTGGAGGAGGAAAGGTACCCGCCCACCGCGACTCCACGCCACACTGACGACCCCTCACAGGAGGGTCAGATCCGGTCATACGTTGATCACGTCGAGCTGCTTTGGAGGCAGAAATAATCTTACTGCAGGTCTGAAGCTCAGCAGGCGGATCTGGACCCTCTGCTGACCCCCCCGACACACACATTCACATTCTGACGTTTCCTGATAAAACTTTTAAAGATGTTTTAAATCCTGCTCGGCGTTTCCCGTCACGTCAGCGCCTCCGACAGTCCATGAGCAGAACAACGTGAAACCGGCAGCAGGGGGTCTGCCAGCAGCCAGACTCAGACAGTTCTCCACAGCGCCTCTAGTGGTCAGACACCCGTCACAGCTAAGGTTCGGTGTGATGTCATCAGGAGGAGGCGTATGAGCAGAATGCAAACAAACATGGCGTCTGAAGCGTTGCGTTCGATCAGCAGCGTCCGCCATCTTTCCCTCCGCCGTGTTTACAGCTGGAGAGCGCTGAGCTCCTATTGGCCAACGACCAATTCTCACCTTTCCGTCGTGAAACTAGCTCCACCCACTGAGATTTGAATGAGCCAATCAGTTTGTTTCTGCGTCCAGAGCAGCCAATCGTCTGACAGATGTGTGGAGCTTCTGACCTGCAGTGTGTGTGTGTGTGTGTGTGTGTGTGTGTGTGTGTGTGTGTGTGTTCAGAGTGTGTGTGTGTGTGTGTGTGTGTGCTCAGAGTGTGTGTGTGTGTGTGTGTGTGTTCAGAGTGTGTGTGTGTGTGTGTGTGTGTGTGTGTGTGTGTGTGTTCAGAGTGTGTGTGTGTGTGTGTGTGTGTGTGTGTGTGTGTGTGCTCAGAGTGTGTGTGTGTGTGTGTGTGTGTGTGTGTGTGTGTGTGTGTGTGTGTGTTCAGAGTGTGTGTGTGTGTGTGTGTGTGTGTGTGTGTGTGTGTGTGTGTGTGTGTGTTCAGAGTGTGTGTGTGTGTGTGTGTTCAGAGTGTGTGTGTGTGTGTGTCTCTGCTGTAGCTGTGCAGGCTGCGGTCGCTCTGTTCTGAGCTGTGATATGTTTGAGCGTCCTCGTCTTACTGACGTTTAGACTGAACAGAAGAAGATCAAACACATCACGGCTGATTCCCTCCTCTTCCTCTTCCTCTTCCTCTTCCTCTTCCTCTTCCTCTCTGATTTGACATCAGCTCAACCTGCATGCGGCTGCACAAACTTGAGTTAACAGCTGTTTCTGAATCAGTCTGTCGAAGCATCGTCTCCACTCAGAAACTAAAAGCTGACGTTTTCATTCTTCCAGGTACAAATCCTTGATCAGAAGGTGGACTATAGTAATGTCCAGTCTAAGTGTGGCTCCAAAGACAATATCAAACATGTACCCGGGGGCGGCAATGTGAGTAACTGAGGGATGAACTCAACACAGACTCTTGAGTATCTCTGCAGTTATGATAATCGAAGCAGCCTTTGGCTAAAAACAAAGAGCTCTCCTGTTTGTTTGTCTCAGTCTGCTCAGAATCACTGATGAGAAATCTTTAGATCTTTCACTTCACTAAAAGCTCAACGTGCATTTAACCACAATCTCACTGCTTTAATGATCAAAGTTGGCATCTGTAACCTTTAGACCACTGAACGGCTTCTCGGTCACACCGACAGTAACCATCACAGAGTTTAGACCTTCAGGCCTTAAAGAACACGAGACCAGCGTCTCACTTTGGTTCCTCGGGGAACGGCAGCAGTTATGGATGCCAGCTTCTCATTGCTTCACCTTGTTTCCTCCTGTTGGCCTGATTCCCTCCTGCGGCTTCTCTGCGTCCGACGGCTCATCAGCTTTGCTTCCTTCTTGCAGGTCCAGATCCTGGACAAGAAGCTGGACTTGACTAACGTCCAGGCTCGCTGCGGCTCCAAAGACAACCTGAAGCACGTACCTGGAGGGGGGAAGGTGAGCAGCAGTCAGTGTGTTTTCCTGTGAGCTCTCAGCCAGTCGTTCTGCACTGCTCAGGTGACTTGATGAGAAGGTGGATTAGAGATGTGCAGGGTCGATCATCACGCACGGCCTCTGTCAGAAAGTCCTCCCCGTCCTCTTTAGCCAGCCTCCCGCTCCCTCCAGGTCCTCCTTCTCAGCTGCTGCTTCCTCCAGGATAACCTCTTCTTTCCTCACATATCAACTTTCCAGGTACAAATTCTTGATCAGAAGTTGGACTTTAGCAAAGTGCAGTCCCGATGCGGCTCCAAAGATAATATAAAACACCTACCCGGTGGTGGCAATGTGAGTAGATACCGGCGAGCTGCGGGTGTGCAGCTGCAGCCAAACGCTTCCTGTCGCTTCTCCTGAATGCACCTCCTGAAGGAGAAGAGTCAGTGCACGAAACCTCCTGTGTGTGACACCTGGATCCTCCGTTAACACCTCCTGTCAACAGTGTTATCATCCGGCTGAAGCACCACGAGCATCACTGACAGCCAGGAGGACGCTCGGCTGTTTCAGCTGATCCAAGAGGCTTTTTAAAGAGTGTAATTAGCTGAAGACACGAAGGAACTCTTCATCCTTCAGTTTAGCACAAACGTTCAGCATCAGCACATCTGGAGATACGAGCTTTTCACTGGACAGGAAGGAATCTGAACAGCAACGAGTAACTGAAGCTGTCAGACAGATGTAAAAGTACGATATTCTCCTCTTAAACATTCATTCAGTGGAGATACTGAAGCATTTAAGTACAGACTCAGCTACATTCCACCGCTGAGTACTTCCTGTCAGTGGCGGTTGGGGGTCATGTGATGCTCGTGGTCGTATGGAGGCTCGATAACTCTGTTCAACCTGTGCTCGTCTCTTTGGCTGTGATCAGGCTGAACCTTCAGCACCTGAACTGGCTCAAACTGAGCGACAGAGTCGAAACTGTCGAGAGGTGAACTGAGCTGAACGAAAGCGTAAGAGGACGCAGTCTGTCCAGAGGAACAGAGGGTCTCTGTCCTCGTCCTCTCGTCCTCTCAGCCTGAGGTGACCTCAGCCAACAGACTGGGCGCTTTGTGTCCAGAGACAATCGGCCATGACGGCTGAGATGAGCTCACTGATGACAAATATGGCTTCTATCAGCGCTCGCTAAAGAACGCACGATGTGGTCGATGAAACGTAAGACCGAACATTGTCAGCATGAAACCGGACCATTTTTCTGTGTTTATGTCATTAAAGGGACGTGTGGCCGACAGGTCTGAAGTGAGGTTGTAGGAGGTTCTGATCCAGAGTCGGTGTTTTGGAGATGACCTGATCGGCAGCAGCAGCGTCTGATGAAAAGCCACCTGAAAACATCAGAATCAGTTTACATGAACATCATGTCGAGAATATTTTCACAGCTTTACCTGCTGTTGGGCTGCCCTTTCCAACTGAAACTGAAGCTGTTATATCACCTTCTCCAAAGTCACCAGACTCCCTTGACAAAAGCAGTCATTTTAGCTCTCAGAACACAGGAGCTGCTGCTCTACTGCTGCCTCCATGGTAGCTTGTTTGTGTTATTCTGTGACTTTGATGAATCCTCATTCACCCTTTAAAACCCCCAAAGTCACAGAATAACACAAAAAAATAACGTATGGAGGCAGCAGTAGAGCAGCAGCTTCTGTGTTCTGAGAGCTAAAATTACTGTTTTTATCAATGGAGTCTGGTTGAGGTTGTCTCCTGTCGCTACAACACCGACTCAGGGTAAGAGCCTCGTTCAATCCAACGTTGACCTGATGGGTCCCTTTAAAGTGCCAGCAGAGGGTGCAACGGTCACAGATGACAGCACAGGACGTGAATATCTAACCCCGTGTGTGTTCACCTGTTTGCGTAGCATCTCATTGGTCTGTGTTTCCTTCCTGGGCTCAGGTGTGTCACACTAACAGCCTGTGGGATCAGCTGGTCTGTGGCTGCATGCAGACGGAGGTCAGAGCGTTGATCTGAAGTCAGACTGTTCTCTGCTCTTTGTTTCGCTTCACAGATTCAGATCGTGCACAAGAAGATCGATCTGAGCAACGTGACCTCCAAATGTGGCTCCAAAGACAACATCCGCCATAAACCAGGTACGATCTGCTGTGGACGTCTCACGAGAGCGAGCAGGAAGCTGCGTGCGCTCGTTAAAGCCTCTTCCTGTGTGTGTGTGTCGTCTTAAACGACGCGTTTCTGTGCGCGACTGCATGTTTGAACTTCCACATAAAAACCCGACGTTCTGTTTCCAGGTGGTGGAAATATTGAGATCAAAAATGAGAAGCTGGAGTTCAAAGTTCAGTCCAAGATCGGCTCTCTGGACAACATCGGCCACGTTCCCGGAGGCGGGCAGAAGAAGGTAAAAACCTCCCGACCACGTTTCTTCTTCGTTAGTGGTGACTCTTCTTCAGGCTCCTCTCTGCTGATTGTGTGGATGAAGGTTTATCTGCGCAGTCGCTCGTCTGTTTTCACTCGTTACGGCGACCTGTAGGCTCACCTGAACGCAGCACGAGCAGCAGATCGTTCACAGACAGATTCTCCTTGTTGGTTGAAACACAGCAGGTTTCACACCTCCGCTGATCGTCCTGAACAGAAACATCACAGACAGGATGCGAGCGGTGCCTTCAAGGCCACGTTTCCACAGAAGTCAGTTCAGTTCATGTGAATTTACATGGAACAAGGCCTCACACGGTACTTTGTCCTGAGTGTCGCCTCTCAGGTCACACAGGCTGCCTATGAGCGAGCCTGCAGGCAAGACTGAGACACAGTACACTGATACTACAGTCATAGTACTGCAGTGATAGTCCACTGATAGTACTATACTGATAATACACTGACAGTACTGTACTTATAGTACACAGTGATTTTTGGAAACAATTTTCATCTTAAATACTACATAAATATATGTACACTAACGATGCAGTATTTTATAGAGCATCTCCTTTTTGAAGTGTCACCATGTTTCTGTAAAACCAGTTTGATCATCACTTCTTATTTGCTGGACTGAAGTAAACGTTTAAGGTTCGTTAAATTAAACTTTTCATGCCCTTCATCGTGACGGAGTCTTCATCACTGAAGGGCCTGGTAGACCTTTACTGACTCAGTAAAACGTAATCAAAGTTAGAGGGTAATCCAGGTGTTTTTGAACTTGGGCGCTGGTTTGAGGGGTTGGATGACTAACAGTTACACGTTGGTCCAGCAGGTGGCGCCAGCTGCAGGGGGACTTGAACACATCAGCATGGATCCAAAATCATTCTTTAAAACGACAAAGAGACACAGTAACACAGATGGACGGCAGCAGTCCTGCCAGCTAAAATCAGTGTTTTTATGAATGGAGTTTGGTGCAGAGTGACACCGGCCCCCTGCTGCAGGGGTTCTAGCGGACCCTCCAGGTTCACGCTGAGTCCACCTGCTGGAGCGCGGTCACAGGCTCACAGCGCCGGCTCGTCCGTCTCATCCGTCCCTCCTGAGTTTGACATCAGGCGTTCGTTCCAGCTTCCACCTTCATCCTTCTGATTTTACCCTCGTCATCATTTATTGATCGCTGTCTTTATCCGCTGTTGTTTTCTTGTGTTGCCTTTTGATTTCTGTTGATGCCATCACGTGTTTTTGTTGCATGCTTTGTCATTTCCCTGCTGGGGCTCCTCTGTAGAGGGAGAAGGTGAAGGAGGACAGCCCCACAGTCCCCTCCCCCGCCGTCACTCCCCCCCAGTCGCCTCCGACTGTCCCTTCAGCACCCGTCACCCCCATCCTGACGAACCCCCTCATAAAGATTGAGGACTCCTGTAAGTACTCACCAGCTGTGTGTCTCCAAACTGTCCGTCAATGAGAGCCGTAAACATCTGTGACTGCAGAGGTGACCTGAGCGTCAGCACTGACCGAGTGTGTGTTCAGCCAAAGTCTCAGTGCTATTCATTCAGTTTAGATCAGGTCAGGGCTGAAACCAGAACCTGGTGCAGGACTCGCCTCCCCAGGATCTGATCAGGTTAAAGTCCTGGTCCTGGTCTCAAAGATGGTCCCTGTGTTTACAGCTGTTTCTACAAACGTCATCCTTTCTTTGTCTTTCACGTCACCATCGTGACCCTCCTCTGTGCTCTGACCGCAGATTGAGAGCCACAAACTGACCTTCCGTGAGGGCGCCAAGGCCCGCACCGACCACGGCGCCGAGATCGTCTCTCTGGAAGACTCCCCCCACCAGCTCAGCACCGTGTCCTCCTCCGGCAGCATCAACATGACCGACTCTCCGCAGCTGTCCACGCTGGCCGACCAGGTGTCCGCCTCTCTGGCCAAACAAGGCTTGTGAGCGCGCCGCCGCCCCCTCCTCCGCCTCCGCCTCCACCACACGGAGGAGTCGTGACGCCTCCCTCGTTGTTTTCACAGGACTTTTTTAGCTCCCATCACTGTTTCTCCCTCACTAACCTTTGAAACTGTTGTTGAGGCAGATTAACGAGTAGCCGACATGTGTTTCTTTTCTCTCTGTGGTCTCCTGATTTGCTCTTTCTACCTTTTGTAACGTCCCTTTAAGAGCTGCAGCAGAGCAGAATCGTCCCGAGGATCCCGGAAATCCTTCACCCGCTAAATCTGGCCTCGTTTAACACGCACTGACTGTGAGCCCGTTAGGTTTCTACCGTCCCCTCACGTTTCTTTGTTTTTTTGATAAGAATATGACCCGGACGACGGCGGGCGAAGCCGACCGTCAGGTGCCCGTTTGGAGCGGTTACAGCGTTAGTTGGCGGCGGCGTGAGAAGAAACCCGTTAGAAGAGACGTAGCAAACGTTTTCATCCAGGCAGAAAGAAGCGCTCAGGCCTCACCGCCGTCTTTGCTTTGTGTAGTCCGACATGTTGCGGCGCCTCCTGTAGGTCACGTGGAGAAAAACTGAGTGGCTAGAGTAGAACTTTGGTTTGTGTTGGGCACAGTTTTCTAATCGTACTCTGTGGATATATGACATGTATTTGATATGAACAAACATTTGTATTGTGCCTGCTGCTGTCCGTGTTTTTGTTTTTTTTGTTACTGCTCTCCTGTAAATGCGCTAAAGCTTGACGTACGAGGAGGAAGATTAACCGTAAGTGTAACTGTCATGGCCACGTGATGAAGAGGAGGGTGAGTTCGTCATTGATTACGGTATTTAAACTGCTTCATGCACATAGAATAATGTTCATCACTGTTATTGAAAAATATGATTCTTAAAGCGAGACTACGTAACTTCTGCTGAAAATTAGGAGCTAATGCTAAATGCTAAGCTAATAGTTATCCTTTATCTGAAATGCGAAGCTATTATGAGAGTAGCTCAAGTGTAGAGGAGTCAGGAAGTGAACCGACTCCGTACTGTTATTTTTACCCTTACGTCGGCTAACGTTAGCCACCATTAGCTCGTGGTCATACCAGACCAACTGAGGCAGCAGCGACAAAACACCGCAATGGCACAAAGGTGAATTTTACTGACGATTAGTGAATTAATTAAATTAATTACTTTGTTTCCATCAGAACAAGATCAGATTTCTTCTCTCAGATGTTGCTTAGTCTCACTTTAAAGGTTGAACTAGTATTTTGAACATCACTCAACCAGAATGAATATGGCTGTCTTACTGTAATGCAGACAGATGGATGGATGATGGATGATGGATGATGGATGATGGATGGATGAGCTGATTGGGCCACGTTGAGACGGATTTGAAAAGAAGGAAACTGTACAGCAGTGAGTTTATCGTGACGTCTGAACACTGACGGAGTAGAAACTGGATTCATCACCAGTCTCACCCAAGCAAAAACCACACCATGTGGCCAAAAGTATGTGGACACCTGAACATTACACCGCATTAACTTGCTGCTCCAACAGCCTCCACCCCTCTGGGTTCAGACTTCGGCTGAATCAGTGAGGTCCAGCTGGTGATCAGGTCTGGCCCACAGCTGCCGTCCCAGTTCATCCCAGGGTGTCCCAGTCCAGCTCTGTCAGTGTATCTGGGGGCGTCGCCATGTTGAAACAGGAAAAAGTTAAATTGTCCATTAATTCAAAGACTCAAAGCTCAGATTAGAGGATGTGATGTAACATGATTCATTTGTGCTTTCCTCTTCACCCCTGGCGGGAACCCTCGACAGGCCGTCCACATACTTTTGGCCACAGATTAGAAGCTTGTTGTGGAGTCTTAACAGACTGACTTCATCTTTAAAATCCGTGTTAAAGGACACGAAAGCAGCTGTTTCCTGAACCTCCGTCAGGTGCTCAGACGTCCTGATGCTGATTGGTGTTCCTGGTGATTCGTCACTGTCACTCACATTAATAGAAGACCTCCTTGCATGCCCTCATGTGAGAGACAGCCGCCTGCTTGTTGCCTCCCCTCCCTCGGTGGTCTCTCTGTACTTCCTGGTCATGTGACGCTCTGCGGCTGTGACAGATGTTCTGATGCAGGACTTCGCTCCCAGCTGCCGACGTCACTCCGTGGACTTCACGCCGCGTTCAGGACCGCCTGCATGCCAAACCCTCGCCCTTTCAGACAGACCACGTCGTCTCAGCGTGCAGGACGGACACGATGCTGAGGGACAGACCGCAGAGGAGACGAGTGTGTGGTCGTGTGTGTGCGTGTGTCTGGGTGGCTCCTCATGAGAGTTTCAGCACTCATCACCTTCTTTGGTTTCTTTGACGCTGTACAGTCGTGGAAATGTGATCGTTGTCGTTCTTGTGCATTGATCAATAACTGGTTTCTGATGATTCTCGTTGCTGTATATGTGTATTTGAAAATAAATGCTATGAAGTCACTGTCGGTGTGGAGGACTGAGACGCTTTAACACTGAAGGACTCGAGGCCAGGACAACGACGCCAAGTTAAACATAAATGTTTTAATGGTACTATTTACAAAAAGAAAAAACAATTCTGCTTTTGATTAGATTAACTGCTGCAACAATCGAACAGGTACATTGACATCTCGCTTAACTACAAAAGAAAAACAGTGACTGAATGGCTGTGGCATAAAAAGGTGGAAAATGAAAACCATAGATTTTTTTGCATAGCAATTAGTTACTGGGGGGAGGGGGTGGGGGGGCAGAGTGCGGTCATGACATAGTGGGGCGGCAGAAACAGAGGAAGTGTAGATCTGAGCCACGAGAGGGCGACACGGCAGAAAACCTTCCCTTCAGATGAAACCTGAGCTCGGGCGGCGTCTGACGGAGAGCTGCTACATTAGAAAGGTCTGCAAGAGAAAAGCTGTCGAGCCGAACCAGAAGAAAGAGGAGGGGGCCACTGTGTTACGTCTTTATTTTGCCACAATTGAACTGTTCTAATACAGCAACGACTGTACGAGAGAGGGGAGGGGTGACAGCGGCAGGTGTACGACCGTCCCCACACCTGCCGTCCGTCGATCTTATAGAAGTGGAAACTACTGAGTGCCGTCCTGGTCGAACTAACGGGAGCATGTTTGTCAGCATGCAGCAGCGCCTCCTGCAGGGCAAGTGCTCAAAAGACCCCCCGGGCCTCTGCGTGTCCCCCCCTTTAAACAGAACGGAGGGGAGAGACGGGAGCTGGACACTCTCCAAAGAGACTGTGAAGGAATGATTTACTATCAAAGAACACGATGACTGAGAGGCCGAACAGACGAGGAAACGTCAGGAATGACAACAGAAAGCCAACAGAAGAAGAAGAAGAAGAAGACTTGGCAGTCGGAGAAGTGCTCTGGTGATTTCAGGCGACCTCTAGAGGGACGAGAGGGGACCACATCTCAAATGTACCTGTTTATTTGGATGAGGAGGAGGATGAGGAGGAGGAAGAGGAGGGTGTTTTTTCTTGTTTTGTTATTTGTCACTCCACTAAAAATGTACATGGGAATTACAAGCAAACTAGTCAATAGAAAACACCCTTTGGCCATATTTGAGGAGTCCGCTACATAGTGCGCTACGAGTGTACACGCGACATATGAAACACCACTAAGCCCCCATGTACATTGTTTAGCCTACTACAGAAAACATTTTTTGTAACGTGTTGTTTTATACTTTTTTTTTACATTTATCCTTTTTTTCCTGTGACAAAAACAAGTGTAGGGAAAGGCTTCTATCTCCATAATGTTCACTAAAAACTGTGAAAGTATTAGACTGATGTTTGAATATCAAACAACAGGAACCCATTAAATCTTATTCTGCGTTGAGGTTCTGCTTGTTAATGCCAGAGAGGAGCTGTGGGGGGGCGGGGGACCTCTGCCTGTCAGTCATTCATCGGTGGGTGGAGGCCTTGTGTTTGGGGCCGCCGTCCTCGTCGCAGGGCGGCTCGGCGTCGTCCGAATCGAGCCGTCCGTAGGCCGTCGCTCGGCAACCTGAGATGCTGCGCATTCTGGGCCTGATGTGGTGGTCGCTCTCGGCCTCGGGCTCCGGGGCCGGGTCTTCCGGCAAGGGGAAGCTGCGGCGTTCCCAGGGCGCCACCGTCTACAGACACCAGACACGGTTGGTGAGACACTTCCTGTACATGGATGACTAACACACAGGCGAGGGCGGGAGGTACGTACCCGCTCTTCAAAGGTGAAGTCCGGCGTGGAGCACCGCGTGTCCTCGCTGGACAGCAGCCGGTGGGAGTCCCTGGAGCACGGCGTGTGGGGGTTGGAGGTGGTGTCGGGGCTGGCCGGACTCATGGGCGACGGCACGTGGCTGTAGTCGTGCAGCATGGGGCAGTGGCCCGGGTCGGGGGACGCGGGCTGGGGGGTGGGAGGGTTGGTCCCGCACAGCAGCGGCGTGGTCCGCCCGTCCACGGACTTGTACGACCTGTGGGACGACACAGACCACAGTTCACACCCGCAGCCTACAGCCGACACGAGCGTGTCATAGCGTGCATGAGGTGCCGGCGGTGACCTGCTGCCCCTCCTCTTCGCCGGGGCCAGAGCCATCCAGGTCCAGCGGGACCGCTCCTGGTCCTCGTAGGGCTGGTGGAGCTGGGTGAAGGCTGCGTCCGTCAGGTCCTCCACCTGCAGACACACAACACCATCAGGACCCTCGACATGTGCTCAAAGAATGAAAGACGTTCACACCAACATATCATCAGTCACTGCACATGAAATTCTATCACACGTTGTGTCGGTGCTTCCCAGCTGACGTCACAGTCATAATATCGTTAACCAATCACTGAACTGCACCTGGAGCAGAAAAAATGACAGCTGGATTGAAAGTAAAGCTCATGCACTGAAGGTCCAGCGTGGACGAGGACTTTCCAGCCTCCACTGTGAAGAGACGTCCTTGAGCTGTTTGTCCACCAGGTGTCACTGTTCACTCGCTGAGAGCGGAGCTCATCATGACCGTGAACGCGTCCACACGAGCTGTTTAAGGGTGGAGGATGTGGAAGCAGAATAACCCCCCCCCCTGACAGAGACAGAGACACTGACCTCCCGTTCGTCTTCCTCTTCAGTTATAGGCTGAGAGAAGACGTCCACACTTCGCCAACTGCACAAACACAAACACAAAGGTGAGCAGAGGAAACCACGGCGAGCTTCACACAAACAGGATATAAACACACCGCAGACGAGCTGATGGACGGCTCACAGGACAAACAGCGCGCAGGTGTTTGCTCACCTGGGTGTGAGGATCTCTTTGTACTGCAGCTTCTCCACCCGGGTGGTGGCCGCCACAGACATGGGGATCACGATGTTGTTGATGTCGAAGGAGCTTTCGCCTCGCCTCCTCTTGATGGGCTGCTGCTGGAGGACGAAGCAACACGTGAACATGTGAGGATTGGACAGGGCGGCCTTGAAAACGTTTAAAAACATTAGATTTCCACAGGACGTGAACTGGGAGCCGTGAACAGGTGCTTCAGTCAGTGACAGGTAGGGGGCAGCACTGCTGAAGCTGCAGCTGATCATCAGATAAAGGAGCAGACAAAGCGTTTCCTTACAGGTGTGCTCGGGACGCTCTGGCTGCTCGCGCCCAGCGGGGTGGAGTTCTCTGAGGACGTGGACAGCTGGCGCGTGAGGGGGCTGTGGAGGGACGAGTGCATGTTGGCCAGGCTGGGGCAGGGGCTCGAGTCCAGGAAGAGTTTGGGGGAGGCTGCAGGAGAAAGACACACAGAGACGACTTTGATTCACCGCACACATTAAAACCAGCGCATTCACAGCAGCGGCGTGCGGCCGGCGTCCGTCACACTCACAGTCAGTCCTGTCCAGCGAGTGCTCTCTTAACCTCTTCCGGCTGAAGTTCTTGTCGTAGGGCCCTAGCGGGGTGGAGAGGGTCTGCAGCCGCTCCGTCTTACACACGGCCTGGCCCTCGAGCCGGGCTGCGTTCAGAACAGCGCCGCCACCGCCGCCGCCGCCACCGCTGCTGTCCGCCACCCTCGGCTTCTCAGCACGGTTCTTATAGTGGCTCAGTCCTGCAACGCAGCGAACAGCGCACATCATTATTATTATTATTATCATCATTATTATTCTTATTATGACACAGTGAGGAGTTTAACACGCTGCTCGACATCCACTGGGTGTCTGCAAGGCCCCCAATTCATGAGACTCTCAACCCTGAGAAACAGAAGACTCAGAGCTGCCGCAGACGTGTAAGATCACAGGCTGATAGGAGCAGGGCCGGGCAACAGCAGCCAATCACGTCGCTGCGTTTGTGGCGTTGTGACATGAGGACGGTTACTGGGACAAACATGGTGAAATGAAAACCACCTGCAATAAACTCTGCTACTGTGGAAAGACGCAGGATGAAATCACATTTCATAATAATGACTTTAGAGTTTATGGGCTTATTTCGCAACGTCGTGACGACATATTCTGTCTCTTATTAGTTCCTGATAATTTATTTGTTTATTTGTTATGCTTTCAATATGGAGCCGGTTGAATATTCAGCTCATTGCACTCCAGAAGACGTCAGACGACCTGAAGCTTCAGAGTGAGAGAGTGAGAGAGTGTGTGTGTGTGTGTGTGTGTGTGTGTGCGTGCGTGCGTGCGTGCACACTTACTGACTGCCATCAGTGAGTTTGTGAACTTGTGCTTCTCTTTGGACGAGGACAGCTTGTGTTTGAGGGAGAGCTTCTTCAGCGGTTTGCTCCTCTCCAGCGACTTGGTCTGCCACTGGCTCTTCATCACCTGCTGCAGACGTAAGCCTATACAAACGTCTGCGGGAGAGGTAAACACAAGAGGGTTACGTCTAAATCGGGAGATTTCTGCATGCAGCCCAGAGTGAAGCGTGAGGCTGGAGACTCCAGATTGGCCATCTGTAGATCAACATTAGCGATTCACGATGACATGCAAGATTTATCCTGAGCCGTGGGCAATCCGCTGCACCAGCCAAGTCCACTGTTGTCTCGTGGTTGTAAATACAACTTTGTCTCAATTATGTATCAGTGGAACGCAGCTCGTGTTCTGTACGTGAGATCACACAAAACACGTTCCTAATAATCTCACACGACATGAAGACGTGCAGGAGAAACAGACTGTGAAAGCAGAAAGGACACGTCATGACTGAGTGCAGAAAGCAGCCAGGCTCCGAGAACACGACACCGTTTACAGATAGAAAAGATTGTCTAAATCTCTGAAAATGTTCCCTCAGAACTTCCTGGCAAGAAGTCCCTCTACAGCCACTCCCTGTTTGTCTTCCCCTCTGGACGTGAAGTAGGAAATGACTGCATAAACTGAGCGAGGAGTCCACAACTGACCGTCAGGGAAGGAGAGGATGGGGTGGACGCCAAGATCCAGCCTTGACAGGCGCTCCAGGGTGGGCAGCTCAAACTGAGGGTCCTCTCTGGGGGTGGGCCAGCCACCACACATCACACAGCTGGGGTTAACCCTGCAGTTACACTGGATACAGCTGCTTCTCTGAGCCTGGGGGGTTCAAAAAAGGGGGGTTGTAAACCATGTAAAGCTCAGCTGTGCATATTCATGATTCTACACATTCAAGTTATCATCTGGAAGGTTTCCATCTAAATAAACACTGTGTGACTGAGCCCACTGATGGAAGTACTGCAATATTTATACATCTGCAGTATTATGAACTGAGTGTCAGGCTGATTTAAGTTACTGCAGACGCAAACCGAACACTTCCTGCTGCTGCAGCTTCACATTAAAAGCATTTAACAGGTGACACACAAGGTGACTTTTATTCTGAAGCAGCCACAGGAAGTGCAGCGTGTTTGTCCGTCAGCTTTGCTCTGACTGCCGTCGTTGGCCTCTCTGAGGACTCTAATAATAGGAGCTCTACTTGGCTCTGAAATGCAGAAAAACATAAAAACCAGAATAAACATTGAAGGCAGATTAAACTTCAGCGCTGTCCTGAAAATCTAAACTGACAGTCTAACAGATTAACTGCTCCGCTAACGCAGAAGAGGCTCTTTATGAGCGATGTGAGCGTCCAGTGTGCAGAGCTCCACACCATCAACAACCAGCCGCCGGTTTTTCCCTGAACTTAAACTTGTGAGTCGTCACATGGGCGATCCCTCTTCTTGGTTGTTTGCCCCAATTTTTCATAACAAGTCATCCATGTCTTGTTTACTCTGCTACTAGGTTAAACCAGGGAACGAATCAATGAGTGCAGCCTGAGACACAGACCATGTTGTCGAGGAATAAAAGTCAAAGCCTTCGACGTCCTCGCCGCACGTCCTCTCAGCGTCACGCCCGTTTACACAAACACCCTCTCAGTCGACGGACGTGCTGCGGCGCCTTGATGATGTGATGCCGCCCAGAAATGTGAGCATGTGGTAAACAGACGGAGAGACTCACCTTGCCGTTCAGGTTGGGAACCGCATTGGGCTGAATGAGCCGCCGCCGTCGACAGCTGACGAGCGGTCGCGTGCGCGCAGCCACACACGTGCTGTCGTAGGCCAACGGCTGCTGGTGCTTGGCGTCTGCGCTCTCTGCCATCCTATCACAGGACAACCAGCACACGTCACACACTTAACACCTTCAAATCAAACACACACTCCTCTCGAGCTCAGTCAGGACATCAGGGACACGTGTAATCTCAAGTTTACGTTGATGAGCGTCCAAATACTGTAGTTAAAACTAAAGGTGAAACAGACACTGATGGTCCAAGGTCAAATAATATTATGGGATGTGATGAGATGCAGCAGCAAGCCTAAACATTCTGTTATTTTATTCAACCAACAGTGTCAAACAGAGAAGTTCAGTTCCTTCACATGTGAAAAAAGAAGAGCTTTACATCCACAGACGGTGAAATGAGGAAATATTCTGCTTTGCTGGAAAAATGACTGAAATGATTAATTATCAAAATAGCTGTAATTTTACTTGGATCCACTAAACAAAGAAGCAGCTAATGGTTGCAGCTGAAATCAACAGCTCATAATGACAAATGGCTAAACTCCATCATGATCCAGAGCCCCCCCCCCCCCCCCCCGTGTCAGACCTGCTGAACCATCACCAGCCGTACCTGCTGAGGACGCCATTCACGGGTTGTGCGTTTTGACCTTTCAAAGGGCCGGCCTCTGTGTTGGCGATGTGGGCGGTGCCTGTGTGCTCCAGCCGTTCTGAAGCGGCATCCTGCATTGACAGATAAGACCAAACCAGTAAGATTACACCTCATGCTAACTGGCACGCTAACGCCGGCTGAGCGACACTTGAGATGTTTGAGGAAACTGCATAACAGACTAACTGAACCGTCCTGGTCCTGAATCGTTGTGGGCTCCCCCCAAAACTAAAGACCTCCTCTGCACCGTCACTGGGACGCATGGCCTCCTCCTTCACCAGCTTTCACACACACACACAGCCATGGTTTCAGACTGAAGCTAGCACAGGTCCTGCCCTCAGTTTGGAGGTCTAGTCCCACACAGGATTTTTTTACTCTTCCTCAACATTTATTGAACAATGTCGCTGTGAGAGCAGATCATATTCGTTTTAAAGCACACAGCAAAGACACAAAATCATACCATTAAGATTAACGAATGGAAACACAGCCGTCCAAACCACCAGGACAAGAGGCCACTCCTGCAGCTGTGCTGGTCTAACTGGTTTTACATTTGTACAAACAATAGGAACACATCCATGGAGACAGAGATCCTGTGATAAATTATTTGGCAATTATCTGGAAATGAATGTTGAAGGAGGTTATTACACAAAAGCTCTCCTGTCTGATTCACTTCAGACCAGAGAGACAGATAAAAAAACAATTTCCTGTCAACATTTAACATTTCATTTGCAAGAGGCCCTTGACAAGAACCAACAACCTGACTGTCACTGATTATCAGCCAACACGAGGACAAACATTCACCTGCCGACACACCATCCCGTGTCAGACCGAGTGCTGAATAACAGCTGGTTTAGTTATGAACCTCAAACATTGACACTGAAAACTGGTTTCTCTCATTTCTCTTCAGACCAGTGTTATTAACGTTCCTCAGTTAGATGCAGGTTAACTCGAATGAACCAACATGTTATTCAAACGGCATGTGGATGTTTTTATGAAAACGTTTGAAGCTTAAAGATTTAGTGTTGTTTTTTTTGCTGAGCCTTTGTTGAAGACACATGACCTAAATTACAGCTACGCCAAGTTTCTGAGGCTCATTCTTTATTGCACATTAAGTGTGAATGCCTTAGAAAGTGCTTCTCTGGCCCTGAACGGCCTCGCACTTCTTTCATTTCCACAATGTATGACTCGATAAAAGCAGACAGTCATTCAGTCATGATGTTTCAGCAATCAGAAAAAAAAAAACACCACAAGATCCTGGTGAGACTTCCTGACGATGCTGCAGCATAAAACACTGAACACTCACTAAGAGAGACACATGTCCAAACGCCTCAAACTGAATGGGTAATCATTGACGAGTCCGCTTAGAGGCCACACACGTCACAAAGTCATTCGGTTCAGCCCAGAGAGACAGAATATGGCCAAAGCACATCTGTGCAGGAAGGCCACCCTCCGCCGCCGTTCACTCTGCTTACCTGAGTATTTACAGGCTCTGTCTTCATTTCTGTCCCACCTGCAGACACTGCGCTGGGGGCAACACCTCCCAACTCTACTGAGCCCTACAGAATCAAGACCCGAGTGTTACACCTCCACCCCGAAGCATGACGATCATATTTAAGTGACCAACTGATGGAACAGCTCTGTGCTTTGTCGCACACAAGGCGACACATCAGAGTCTAAGCTTAATCACATTCTCTAATTCAGCACAAACCAAAAGACACTGTCCGACACACAGTGAGCGACTGACCTTGCTGGCGCGGATCTGTCTGTAGATGTCGGTCTGCTGCCGGATGCGGTACTCCAGGTCTGAGATGTGGGCCTGGAGCCAGTTCCAGTGGCTGATGATAGCAGCTCTCTCCACGGTGTAGCGGCTCTCTGCCCGCTTCCATCTGGGATTCAACAAAAAAGAGAGCGAGTGGTCACTTTAAGGTGAACGGACGACAAGACGCTTATCCATCATTTACCCCCCCCCCCCCCCCCAACAAAAAACAAAAACACACAAATGTAGTGATTTATGCGCTTTAAATGAGCCTGCACCAATTAATAAACTATTTCAGTAATAAAATCATTTTTTGACAAAAAAACTCTTTTCAGCTTCTCGGGTGTGAAGACTTTCTGCTCTTCTGCTTTATATCCTTATAAACTCAATATATTTGGGTTTTATACTGTTGATCAGACAAAACAAGACCCAAGAAGACGTAAAGACCTTTGACTCAGAAGCTGGGAAGAACATTTTTCATTATTCTCTGGAACAATCGAGACAATAACCATCAGATTTATCAATACTGATAACAATCGTTAGCTGCAGCCCTGATTTCAGTTAGTTAAAGTTGCTTTATTTCTTTATTTTCACAAATAGAATTATTATTCAAGTAGTGTGCAGGCACGTATGATGAACGCCTGGTCTGTTGTGATCAGCAGCTCATCAAACAAAAACACACTGAAATATCAGTAAAACGCCAAAACTGATCATTTAGAGCACATTCAGTGAGCCTGTGAGCACTTCCCCCGTCAGACTGCAGAGGTCAGTGAATCAGCACTGAACGAAGCTCCCAGCACGGCAACTGCAGGCACCCTGGAAAAACACTCCAGTCAAAAACAGTACGGCCAGGCATGCGTCTGAAGGGTGGGAGAAATATAGAAATGGGAATTTCCATGACACGGATTTATTTCACGGCAGAGAATGAACGCCAGCTGAGAGCGGAGTACTCCATTTTACCAGTATGACACACAGAATGGGCATTTCAAAGGCAGACATGAGAGGAAAATGTCTGCTCGTGCACTGTGCAGCAGTGACCACAGAGGGCGCCGTTTCACCCAAACGCAGGCTGCAGTGACCGTGGCTGAACAATGAGAAAATGACTCAGATGGCAGACAAAGATAGACCTTGCACTCCTCTGCGCTTTCTCCTCCCCACACCCGTCTCTGTTTTCAATTTTCAGAGCTCCACCAGGATGGAGGAAGTCAGAAAAGGCTACTGCCGGGAGAGGCAGAGGAGGTGGGAAGGGGAGACAGAGGGGAGGAAGGGGGAGCAAAAGAGGGACAACGAGGACTGGGAAGCTCTGGCAGCCTGGGGAGGAACAGACGGGCTTTAAAAGCAATCTACAGGCCACAGGGTGCTGGAGGGGGTGGGGCTGGGTCAGGGAACAGTGCGGCAGACACTGGGATAACCAATAATCCAAGCAGGCATCCTGTCTTATTGTGGAGCTGAGCGCAAGGAGAGTTATTGTGCCTTCGATGCAGACATCAGCCACCAATCAGCGCAATGAAAGACGTCTTGATTCCTTTTTTACTCCGGCACAACATTTAGTGATCTACGGCTCGTTCGCTGCGATACAGCATCAAGGACACTGCTGCACACACAGCTCCAGTGTTACCTGCTCCTTACAGCTCCTGTGGCTCGTCTACAGACTCAGTCCTGATGTGCACAGATAAACAAACATGTGATGGCGGGGAACGTTCACCAACACCGCACCGCTCGTGAACACGCCCAAGCATGGTGCATCAGATCAATGCACTGGCAATTCATTTGCATCCGCGGGTCCCCGTGGAGACGTCTTAGAACAACACTGGTGGCACAAAGTGCTTCACACAATCCACAGCACAAATTAGCCTGAGCCTGTGAGCCACGGTTCACCGTGTGGTAGGGGGCCGGCCGATCCATCAAATGGAGGATAGGCCGGGTGAAACGTCCCTCAACATGAACTGGAAAACGATCTCAAGGAGATTCATCCTGTCAGTGACAGAGGACACTGGGCATATGTTGCAGAGACGTTTCAGCATTGACCTGCTTACAAAGGCGAGTAAGGCCAGAGACGAGGGACCGACTGAGGCCTGATCCAGAAATCAACGTTGGGGAACAGCAGATCCCCACTCCAGTCCTTGGGCTATATTACAAGGACTGATTTAGACTTGAATTCAAATAAAAAAAACTGCAGACAGAGTCAAAAACTCGTCAGTTTTCAGGGGTCCACTGGATGAGAGCTGGCAGCTATGACTGCAGACTGAAGCGAAAAGGACGCAGGAAGAGCTAAAAGAGAAGTTTAGTTAAATATAAACACAGAGGCCATTACAAGTCCAATGACCTTAATCATTAGAGTGACGGAGGAGGAGGAGGAGGGGTCAGTGAGCAGCATTGAGAAATCTCCCGTCCCGACACTAGGAGCTCCATCCCCCCTCTAACCAGGACATATTTTCCTCCCCCCTGCTCTCCCACACACAAAGCACCAGCGGCAATCACTGCAGCCGTCGTTTTCTGGCTGTCAGCACATTCTCCATTGTGGTGCTTCTCTGGATGCAGCACATATGTTGTATGGTGCCGGGTACCCCTGACCCATACTGTCCCTCCAAAACCAACACAAACACTCACAGACCGCGGCCCGGCTCGACGCCTCTGGGCCGAGAGCTGACCGCCACGTGTCCACCTCAGAGAACGTGTTCTTACAGACGCTCAGAGACACTTTCAGGTACTGCTCACTCACACTCTGATATCACCATTTAAAAGCCAAATCAAGAGCATTTGTTCATTCGCTCATGGTCCATCGAGTGTGTGTGTTAATACTGCAGGGTTTACTTCCCGTCCATATGGACACACAATGGGCTGGTGGAAGAAGATTTACTCTCCATTTTGGTTGACACTTGTGTAAGAGGCGATGTAATTATGCCGAACACTCGATAATATGTAATTCTCTCAAAATCTGCCATTTTGTGCTCATGTCCTCACTGGGCTCAGCAGAGCGTATTCATGTACCTGTATGAAAGGAGTGGAGCTGAAGGAGGAAGTCATTAAAAGTCCTTTTTAACCACTTGGTCAGGACATCTGCTTTGTGCATTACACAAGTCATTTTCCAACAATTGTTTACAGACAGATTATTGAACTTATAATTCACTTAATCATAATTTCAGTTTACATACACTAAGACTGACCGTGCCTGCAACCTGCATGGAACTTTCCAGATAATGATGACGTGGCTTCAGAAGCTTCCAAAAGGCTAACTGACAGAGACGGTGTGAAAAGTGCAAATGAATCCCAGAACAACAGCAAAGAACCAGGTGACGATGCTGGAGAAGAAGTATCATCATTCAAAATCAACAAGTCCTGTATCACCGTAACCTGACAGGCTGCGGCTAAAAAACCTCCACACAGACCCCACGCTATGGTTTGCAGCTGCACACGGAGACGAATCTCACTTTTGGGAGAAATGTGCTCTGGTCTGAAGAAACAAAAATTAAACTGTTTGTCTATGATGACCATCGTTACGTTTACAAGCCGAAGAACTGACTGGTGCAGAAAACAGATGCCATGATGAAGAGGGAAAATTATGTGGATATGCTAAAGCAAACATCTGCCAGGAAGTTAAAGCTCGGTTCCAAATGGGTGTTTCAAACGGTCAACACACACCATTTCCCACAGGAACCCTGAAGAGGCATCAGCCTGGACTACGAGACGTCTTCACACCAGGTGGACCTGACTGCAGCATCACCTGTTTGCTGCTGTACAGTCTCCTGTTTATGTTACTGGCACACATTGACCTGGAGCACATGCAAATCAAGGTCTCCCAAAATCACACGATACAACTTTGACCTTTCTGTTCTGGAGAGTAAACAATCGTATCAAACCTTAACTTAAGTCAAATCGTAAATACACAATACATGTGAATATTCAACTCAAAGGTCAATTTTAAAAAACCTTAGAAAATCATTGTTTTCGTACAGCCTACACACAATACCGACAAATTAATTTAGGCCAAAACAGTGAGCACAGACCTCAATAAATGCTGATGAACACAAAGGAGGCAGTGAACTGAACTGCCTCTGAACAGCACAAATATGCAGCCATGCAGCTCATATACGCTGCATGCTCGCTGCTCATCTCTGCACTGTGCTCAGCTGCCTCCTCGGACACAAGAACACAATATAGTTTGGAGTCTGAGTTGGAAATGCAGCTTGCATTTGTTCCTTTCCCTCACTTTGATTAATTCTGTTTCTTCAGCAAAGCTTTGCATGGGTGCCACAACTGTGACGTGCTGCTGTTGATGGAAACAGGATTTGAATATCCATATTTGTCTCAGGGTGGCAGGGAAGGGTGGGTAAGGGTGTCCAAAAAAACACATCATAGAAGGCCATTACAGCAAAGGTGTGATGCAGGCTGCATTTTAAATGCATTTATTGGACCGTCAAACATATCTAACATAAACTACACTGGGTTTTCTAATTTGGGCTAAGGGTGCACTCTGTGGCACCGACTGTGAGGCAAATCCAACCACTGTATTAAGACTAACCACAGATATTAACTCCAACTGTGGGGGAGAAAACATTAGATCATTACGGCTCTAACTAAGTTCATGCCTGACTTACACGACTGTTATCTGCTCTAACTAACGATTCCATAACTTCCACTTTATCATACCCATGTTCATATTTAGAAACGTGAACTCCTTGTACAAAAACCCAGCAGAGGAATGTGGTTATGCAGGGGGAAACAAAGACCTGCAGATATTCTGCTTTTTCATATGAAACAATAAAACCACTTTGCAATTATGCTTCACAAACCGTTCGCTTGCCATTCATGCTCGGTAACAAGAACAAGGGAAATCAAAGCAGCAGCTGTCATTTTAATTTCTTTGTTCTCTGGAGTCAAGGATTTTCAAAGCACATTAAAAGAGCTGAAAATTATCCAAACACTGAAACATTTATGATGGTTGAAAATGGCCTTATTTTTCAGGTCTGTTCTGATGTGCCGGGGCGGCTGGCTGGAGTTTCACAGGACAGCTGGTTAAAGTCATCTTCTACAGGAAGAAAGTGCTCGGGAGCCGGGCCTGTGAACGGCAGGCCGACAGGGTGTGGGGCAGGAAAAACGAGAGAGGGCAAATTCAGCCAGAGAACTGCAGCAGTCATTACATAAAAGAGGGGGGTTATGTAACGCCTGTGGGTTCGTGTTGAGGAACTTGGGCCGAGCTAAATACATCCAGATGTGTCAAACGGGACAGAAACCTATACTATACAGGCACTCGCATACATACATAAACACTCGTACACACTCTCACGCACACACACACACACACAGTAATGAAAAGAGGAAAAAACATAGCTAAGCGACTCAGACTGCAGAGTAATGCTGAGCCATAAGCATGAAAGGCACGCAGCGGTCTCAGCCAGCCGTAGTTACCCTAGTTCACGGGCAGCAGGCAGACAGGCATTTTAACTGCCTCACTGCATTAAGATCACACAAACATGGAGCCCTGCTCCTACCATCTGACACACACCAGCCTGCAGACCTGGGTGCACTTCGTTGCTGGTCAGTTAACAAAATTTCAGACGTTCTCACTGTTCTGTCTACGAGCCATTATGTAAGATCTGAGATTTCCTGATGAGCATTATTGTTGCCTCAGAAACAAGAAACTGTGCCCACTCGCTTCTTAACACAGAACAACCCGTGCTCCATGTAACATGTCTAAATAAAAGACTCGCCATGAATTGTCTTATTCTAATGCATCAACTGTCTCAGGCGTTTTGCAGCGAGTACAAAAGCAGACTTCAGCTCTGAAGCTAGCAGCACCCACACCCTAGCAGAGGCCATTATGGACGTCACATTCACAGATAGACACACTGGCTCGAGCAGAAAGGCCCTGCAGCATAAGCACGGCAACAGATGTTGGCCGGGCCCCCAATCCTCTAAGATACGGGAAACCACGTCTGCAGCATAGACAGGGATGACAGGATTAGTTGTAAGCAGTGCATGCATCCAAACAAGCAGCCCAAATAGGTTATTTTCCACACTGCTGTAAACTCAGCTGACGTTAAATAATTGAGGTGCTGCTGCCTGAAGAAGACATTACATTGTCTGTAGTGTTGACTGGTGTAGTGCTGTAAGCCATTAATTGGCAACTGAGACAAAATGTCAGTGTGAAAATGTGGCATAATGGCCACACACACACCCTATTGCTGGAGGACTGACATGTTCACAGTCAGGTACAGTTCCTCCTGTGCAGGGGTGGGAGCTGAGAACCAGTTCTCTACCTGTTGTGGGATGGATGATTATACAGCTGCTTATGAAGGTATCACAGATGGACAGCGTTGCATTTCTACGGCAGCTTTCACTCAGGGTGCAGAGAATTATTCAGATTACATGTGCCAGCACTTGGCAAACATTTGCAAACCTGTAAGTGACAGGTGTGTTTGTGGCAGCAATACAAAAACTTTCACACGCAGCTCGTTCGAGAACGTCTCAGCACGCTAACGTAGCTCTGTCAGCCGTTCTGTTTGGCTCACAATGTATATGTTGCTGTGTTGTGTTAGAAGTGATGCAGGTCAACAGAACTGTGCTCATATAAAACATGGCTGAAGCAGCTGACAAGTGCGCTCAGATCTGGGTTATTCTCATGAGTGAAAAATGACATGGGGCTGCTTCATACAACTCCTGCAGGAAGGCAATATCCCAGTGTTTGTTTCAGCAGGCTGTTATGAGGGTCAGCATCTAAAGATTATAGCTACTGATTAATCATTGATTTTTTCCTCCATAGTCAACTAGATTAATTAGAAAATGAATTCAAAGCTTACTGGCTCCTTTTGTGTCTTCCACACATGGACTGTGGCATTCGAACTTAAAGTAACCTACACACCAAAGGGGCCAACATGTTGTCCATAACTACATCTGAATTTTATCTAATCAGACCAGTGTGCTGTGGTCCACCTGCTCTGGCAGCTGTTTCATCCACAGGTACATGAAGAAACAAGGACTGTACTCTTGTCACAGTGAAACAGTTAATGTAGTTATCGAACATGCTAAACAGTGTTGTAGTGTATGAACCTACGTTAACAGCAGCCTTTCAATGACACTACAAACACAACTATCTGCTATGCTGGGTGTCTTTCACAGCTCCAGCCTGCAGTTTCTAACACCGACCCAAACGTCCATACATTTATGGAAACCTGTTTCTACACAATGAGGACTTAGCAGCGGTTAACAGCGGTGACTAATGTTCGAGAAGCTTCACAATAAAAGCCTCACAATGGTTGGCTGCTGGAAGTCTTCGTGGTAAAGCAGGAACGACGTGTGTCATGTTTCCAGCTGAAGATTCACTGCGGCCCAGAACGAAGAAGATGAGAAACATGAGTTTTTTGCGACTGGTAATTTTGCCTGGTAGTTTGAGGACGCTTCATCAAAATTAGAGGAAAAAAGCAGTGAGGGCTGTAATGAGCTGGTAGAGTCATGATTCCTTTATACTGAAGTTGCTGCCTTATGCCGTCCGTTGAATCTGAGTAATACTTCCACGTCTTTCAGAGGCTTTCTCACGAAAATGAAACTACATGACGGTAGCACTAAGGCTGTTTAGACACTGCAAGGAATATGATTGGTCTACCCGGACTCAGCAGAGATCCAGAGCCGCTAGCCTTTTACTCAGAGCGTGAACACAATGAGGGAAGGGAAACACTATCACTCTGCGTATGTAAAAAATGCACAACACTGCTTGATAATGTACGACACAATCATCTGCGCTGAAGCCGGGCCAAATCCTGCGTTCACCTATAAATCAATCCTCCATTCCTGGCCCCGAATTAATGCAGCCTTTGACCTCATTTCCTTCGTGTGGCATTTATATGCATGAGATGTAATTATGTGGTCCGCCTTTACAAAAATGCAATGTAGAAAAATCAAAATCAAATCACCAGATTCACAATTTCATGACAAAAAGTTATTTCAAATCTAAATTCTATCATGACTTCAGTGGAGCTGACCTGATGGATCTCATTCACTGTTACAAACAAAGAAGCCCAATTCAAGACACTCATCAGTATTAAAAGATGATTTACTATTTGTGGAAAGCACCTTCAAGACCCAAGGGGCTCCATTTTCAAAACCCCTGAAGGCAGGAAGAAGTGTTTTACTTTCACTTCAGAAGACAACTCATATCAATCATCACTGCAATAATTCAAGTAATATCATTGATGACTGGATCTGACTCTCACGAGACGCTCGGTGTTAAAGGACAAACAAATTACATGACAAAATAAAACAAGTTGTTTTCAGATTCACTGATCTGTATGTGAATGAGGAAGTCGTTCTATTTGGTTATCAACTGAAAGGTTTTTATTGCCTCATTGTGAAATTTAATGTCTGTAGAGTAACATACATCATTACATCAAAGAAGACTGCCAAAAGGCAAAGAAAGCCTTTAAACATGCGCCTCCTTCTTCCTGGAATAATGTACAGAAGCACCTGAGATTACTACAGAGGAATCTAATTTTAAAGTACTCTTGGTTGACGTGACGGCTCCTCAGTTCTCACTGAAACTGTTTTAAAGATGTTGCCTGAAAGCATCAAACCTGTGTCTTCCCCTTGACCTTGTACTGCATATCCTGTGGATATGGTGTTCGCTCATTAGTCGTGTGTGACAGCTGCATTTGTCTGAATCGTTTCTGTTAACTGTTGGAACAGCGTTTGCTGCCCTGTTGGCCATCTTTGTTTACATGAACCATCACATTCATACTGACTCGTCACCATCTCTCACTCACAATGTGAGGCCACATAAATGAAGCTCACTATCCATCGCCCTGAGAATTACATGCTAGAAACAGCTCCAATACCTCCTTTATACCTCCTTTGACCTCACATGGCACAAGACACAGTATGAATACGTTACAGGCAATATGTCTGCTCTTGGATCATGCATGCAACACACACATGCTTCCTGTTGCATTATGAAGATATTTAGGTCAAAGGTCTAAAGTCAACACAGTAAAGGATAATAAAAATCAGTGTCCTTTGCTGCGCTGTTAATAATCTACCCAATCCTACACAGGTCAGTAAGTCCATTAACGCTGCTGACCCACCTGCTCTATTTTTTTCCCCTTTCACACACTGATGGCACAGAAATGAGACCTTCCCATGGAATTCATTTGCAAGCTCCCACTGAGGTAAACCTGACATCACAACAGGCAGCATGTAAAAATATAAAACCCACACCTTCTGCAAAACCACCACCACCCCCAAAGTCTATGTTTCTTACTGGTTTCGGTTTAAATCAAAACATTCAGCGGCTCTGTGGGCGCTCGCTTGTTCGCTCTGCAGATAAACAGAACGTTCAGTTTCAGCCCCGGCCCTCTCAGGAGGAAGCACTGTGTGACGAGAGAGCTTTTTACTTCGAGTCCATTCGAGCCTGCGTGTTCTCCACGGGATGGTACCACCCACACGACTACACATGCTCTCTGGTCGAACGGTATCTCTACCCCTCCCCTGGAGTTTGACCCAAGCACTACTGAGGCAGACCAGGCGGTTATGATTGTCATCAGCACCTGCTCGGCCTGGAAATACAGGGACTTTTACAGGACAGAAGAAGAGCTTCATGCACCATGGAAATGTGAGAGTAATGCGAGTTACTTGAGCATGTGGAAATGAAGCCCATTCACGGTGAAACGTTTTTTCACATGATTGCTGCTTTCAACATTCAGCTTGAGCCTCAGCAGTGAATTCTCCCGTACTGCAAAATCACGCACAGCCCTAAAAAAGCTTGATGTCTCAGTGGGCGACAACACTTTCACTTACATTTTCACATGCCGCTGCTCTCTGTCCACTCTGGCCAGCTCCTCCTCCTCCAGGTCAGAGTCTCCTCCAGAGCTGCTTTCTGTTACATCTGAGTCAAAGGCGCTTTCTGCTGAATGAAGGTTGGCCGACCCGCTCAGATACAGCCTCTCCAGTTCCAAGGGCATGGCGCTGCTTTTCAGGAAGCGACTGAGGCTGTCTCTGTTGTTTGAGGAAGAGTGGCGTCCAGTCCTCCATGTAGCCGTTGGGGTCGCCATCTCCGATTTGCGGTTACCAGCCAGTAGCCGGTTGAGAGCCGAGTCCAAGAAGCCATCCAGCTGCTGTTGAATGTGACGCTCCACCTGCTTGGCCTGTACAACCTGAAGACGTTTGCGCAGGCGCCGTAGCCGGTTTTCAATCTCAGCTTGGCGGCTGCTGTTGAGAAGGGTGCGCTCCCTAACGTGAGCGTCAAGGCTGTCCGAAGAACTACAGGATAGAGGAGGTTGTGGTGCAGGTGTGCAAGACGGGGAGCCTTGCTGGCTGCTACCTGGTCTCTCCCTATCAGAACCCTGTGGCTGGCTGGTAGGCGTGTGTGAATCAGCCTCCTCAAAATTTGCTTGTTCAGTGGGGTTTGGGTTGTCATGGGTAAAGGGAGAACGTGCAGCAGACTGAAGCACTGGTGGTTCAAGGTTTTTTCCATCCGTATTTTGAGAAACCCCAGAGGAATGCTTCTGTTTAAGGGTTCCTTTCACCGGGATATGCCCTGATAAAGTAGCCGTCAAGGTCTCAGAGTCCAAGTTCTGTGGCTGGGAGTCTGCGGTGGCAGAAGGCTTGTCACCATTCACCGCCACCACACAGCCAGGGTCAGACATGGTGGCCAGCTTCTTGGCCAGGCCATTGACAGGTGCCATGGGCTGGCCACCCCCGTTGGTGCTGCCACTCATGAGACTTTTGAACTGGCCGCCAGAGAGTTCTATCGCCTGCCTCTTCCTCAACAGGAAGTCTCCTCCGCCGTTGAGCAGGGAGCTGGGCAGTATTCTGTGGCTTTTCAACACAGACTGTTTGATGAGGACTCCTTGCAGCTTGATTGACTCCTTAGTTGAAGGGACAGGTGTCACATCCGAGCAAAGGTAAGAAGCCACCAGCGGCTGGAGCTTGCCCAGGGCCGAGGCCTGAGCCACAGAGTCGGCTTGGGGCTGCTGCTGCTGCTGTTCCTGATCGCCGCCACAAAAGTCAAGAGGGCACTCTTCGGAGGTGGCCTTGCACTTAGCTGGGCCGCTGCTATGGATAAGGATGTTGCTGGCGTTACCGTTGTTCTCTGCACTGGCCGGTGAGAGACTTGAGGATGGGGCAGCCAGTTTGAAGCGGATGTGGTGAGCTTCGGCTGGGGCGTCGGTGAGAGCGGGCGCCATCGCAGCCATGCAGTGCAGAGGGACGGGCACCGCGGCCTGCTCCACACCACCCGCTTACTGCCCCACCTGAGGACAGCCTGAGAAAGTAAAGACAGAAGAAGAGCAAGACCAGAAATTAAGTTAAACACAGCAGTATATTTTTACACATTTCTTCATACAAAATAATATTTCTCAAATGAAAAGCAACATGAAGACAGGCTGTACCTATATGTGATACAACACAACTGAAGTACTTGTACTACAGTAAGCCTTTAGAGTGAGTGGAAAATTACTAACCACTACCCAAAAAGAAAACAGCATTTCCAAAATATTTGGCACCAAATACAACAAATGAAAATGCACCAACATCACTGATTCACATCAAGTCTGACATACTGAGTCAAAACCAAACCTACAATATCTACAACTAATCTAATTAAAGGCCTAATGAAATTAACTGGTGACTCACTGCCATTTTGTTGACCTACTGGTTGCAAGTGTTGCTAAAAATGATCATACAAAAGGGACCAGGCCAGGAAACACACTCCAGGTGAACCGGAGGAACATCTTAGATGATCGGTGACAGCTCACTTAGCTCTCACTAAATTCCAGTGTAATCACAACAATGCATGTGTCTGCAGAGGCCTCCTTCCTTCCATGATTTCAATAAATATGAAAAAAATGACTTGCTCTGACCTTGGTGAATGGGATGCTAACATATAGATGGAATAGCAGCAGACATCTGAGCTACATCCCTGGCCAATAAATAATTCCCACTACAGCCGTGCTTGTGTGAACAAGCCTTCATTGTCATTTACTTACAAGGCAGCTCTTTACAGAATTTGGAATTCGATTCAGATGGAGGAAGAAACTGGAAAAGCTAATGCAAATTGTCCAAACCCCACTGCCCTACATGTGCCCTGGTAAGTCAGTGTGCAGCAGGGTTGCACACAGGCAGTGTAAGTAGGTGGATTTAGGCCCCAGCATTAGTCCAAAGCACATGATGTCATCCTGACTGTGTTCCTGTGTCAGTTTCAACTGAACCTATTAAACCCTCCCAATTTCCCACATATTACTGCCAGCAAGATGATCTCAAATATCTCAAGCCAAAGACAATGACGAGATTAAGGTGAAGTCCTGTTCAGCTCTGAACGAGCCGAACACACACACAGACTGCCTGTTTGTTCGGATCACATTTTAAAGAGGCTCCCTTCAAATGAAACACGGGATAAAAGCGAGCTGCATCTCCGCGGATCGTCTGCAGGGTCAGATGAATGGGGGCTCAGTATTTCACCGCAGTTTCTAGTCAGCGCGCACTACGCCATGTTGGTATTTCCGAAGCAGATTATGCAATGCAATTCATCTACCTAAAACCGCCCATTCCGCCCCAAACACACACAACTTCTTCACGTTACGAGGGTTTAAATAACGTCAGTAAACGTACAACTCGGATTCATTATGCATTATAACACCGGGTTCTACACGAACTGTTTCGCTAGAGATGCGACAAAAATGTCCACATCCAACGTTAGCCAACCATAACGTAATCACCAAAATGTCTTCCTGGTGTTTACAAAAACATCTGAAATGTTAAAGGAAGGCTGGCTGCCCGTTGCCTCCGAGTGTAATAACGTTAGTTTATCATTCCCAGCAGCTTCCGCGGAAAACCACAGAGCTCCAGTGTTTTTGTGTCACCGATCCGCGCCAGTAAAAACCACCAAGCGATCATCACATCAACCGGACTCCAAGAGGGAGAAGATAATATCTCCATAAACCGTCAGCGAACACACTGCGTGCAAATGACTGCGCCTCGCTTCTGGCTAACGTTAGCCCCGAAAGCTGCTGATGTAAGAAACACAACCTGCTGGAAAGCTGCTCTCACAAGCGGACCGCAGTGAAACGCTGCCTGCCCTCATCACATTATCCACCGTTTTGTCGCTTTTCTCACAGCAGCACAACTTAGCGGCATCTGCTTTTGGTGAAACCCACCGAGCTTTACGCAAACCTCGTTAGACAAGTAAACATTTTAGTCGCTAACTACGTAACCTCCGCTCGCCTCAGTCCCAGTTTAAGTCAATAACGCCCCAAGTAATGTGTGTTATACGTTAAAAGCCATGATAACACGTGCATTAACGTCAGAGTTAAATACAGGTCATGAAACATCACAGAGGGCCGTATTCGTCCATAATAACGGACAGTTTCGCTCGTTATGCATCACAACTTATTTTAAACAAGGCTTTAAGACCCATTGCACAGCGGAGACACGGTGTGCATTGCAATTAGACTAAGGAAATGAACACAGGCAGCCTGTTATTGTAAATCTGAGGTGGCCGTCCTTTGCCTTGCTTGAGTACAGTATATGTTGTGTAATGGAGCAGTAGGTAACGTTAATGCACATATGTCAAAAGCTGAGAAGTTGGGAGTAGACCCTGCCAGTCTAGCTAGCTCGCTAACAAAGAAAAAGGAGGAACCTACCACGTGACGAGGTTGCACTATCCGAGGGAATTTCGGCAACAATCCCCTGCAGTTTTGGTGGAAAAAACCAAGGGTGCTAGCACAAAAACGCGCCCGGATTCGATCACTCTGCCATTAATTAATCCAGAAATGCAACCAGATTGCCCAAAAGGCCCAGATCTCGGAGCCGCTCGGGTTCGTTCCGGATTCAGGCAATGGGCGAATCAACGATCTACACCTTGCTCGCCTGCTAGCTCGCCTCGCCGCCGCTACAGCGAATATAAGACAAGGCCGTGAAACACTCCTTTCTACCCCGAATTACTTCAAATGTAGGCGATTTCACCGCAATCCTTGACCAAAAATTCCAATTCTCAGAGAGCGAAAGGTAATCCAGAGGGCAGTTTGTCGCGAGCCTTTTTCTCTCGTTTTAGGGAGAGACGCTTAGAAAATGGCGGCTAGCTCCTCTCCCTCGGATTTGAGTCTGACAAACATAGAAGGGCTGTGTGTGTGTATGTGTGTGTGCGCGCGCGCGCATGTGCGTGTGTGTATTGCCTGCTGGTAGGCGGGAGACATTTCTCATAGTCGCCACTAGAGTAAAGGGCAGATAAGAAACGACATAAAAGCTCAAAAGAAGACACCACAGGAGGGCATTGTCTTCAAAACAGCGCGCAGTGTCACTTATCTGCCTCGGACTGATGGAGGTGTTTAACTGGAAATATTACCTCCGCTGGTTGACACCACACGGACATTATTCCCCCTTTATGTTCAAGTCCGCCTGCGTTTAACCACCTGTTTTTATCCACATAAATCACCTGTGCACAAAACCAACCGTTCACACCGACAATAACCCGTAACTGGTAATAAAATAATGGTTTGACTTCCTCCGTTAAATAGCTAAATTATGCCAGTTTAAGAGCTGGGATAGGCTCCTTAAGCCACCCGTTTCTACTCGGCCTTACAGCAGAAAACTGGGCCGAGTCGAGGCCGACTGGCTCCCGTGTCACTTTTACAGGAACCGGATCGCCCACCATCCAGCAGCCTGTGTGCAGGTGCAGCCAGCGGCCACGCGGGGGCGCTCCTCTCCACCTGAGCCCGAATATAATCCACCAAACAGCTGCGACAACAACAAAACCCACCGCACCTGCACTGACCACTGGACTAGAGGGGCGACCACACAAGCAAACACACCAACATAATGCAGTTTAACACTCCGGCCTTCAACACTAGTTTTGTTGAGCCTGTGTCAGACATGTGAGGCCACAGCTGGCTGTGTTGTAGCGGATTAAGATCATATATAACACAATAACATTTCATAACACAGCACCAGACTGCGCCCTCAGTTACATAAAACATTCACCAGGCCTGGTGTTGTTTTACATGGTGGGTGCTTGTGTTTTTCGTTCTAAGAAACCCGTTTATAATTTAACAAAAGAGGATCAAAGCTCGTGTTAAAGGTCGTCCAGCGACCCCCTTGGCAGTGTGCTCCTGTGTGTTTGAGGCCTTGTATTAGCAGTTAGCTATTGTGCACACTTGTATGCATTGCCTGATAAGAAAACAAATTCCTTAATATTTAAAAGTGTGTAGCTCTGAATCAAGACTGAGAATTCAGTCGATTTAGTTTGAGAATATCAGTCTGTGGTGTTACAGCGTCCAGTTTTACCTGTGACACTGACTTCTGAGGAGCTTCCTCTGTTCTTTGATGTCTCTATGTGCTCATTGCTCATTAGCATGTTAATATAATACAGATGCTGGTGGGACATATGTTATATTACACTGAGTAATTTATAGATCTCTCATGTGTTCAAAGCATTACACTGTTCAGCGTTAAGCATTAGCGTGCCTGAACTCACGGGATGTTTTGTTTTGTCTTTAATCAAAACTATCCATGCAGATAAGTTATTGGTGCATTAAATGCTTTGTGCTTCTCTTCACAAAGATCACTTCAGTGTGTACAGTACTGATATCTCATCTGTTCTTTTTTTTGGTGAGTACATTTTCATTTCCATTTACCTATTTGTTGTTTTTCATGGCTGTTTATCACTTCCTGTTCACTGGAACATTTTCCCAGGAAATACTTATGTTTATAATGTCAGATCCTTTGATGAGTAATAACCACATAACTCTTTATGAAGTTATGCATCATTAATTTACGCCAAGTAAACAGCGGAAATGGGTTACATAATCAGTGTGAATGTCCAGGTTTCAGTGTCTCTGATCAGACAATGCTTGGATTTGTTGTATATCAGTTTTACTGTTAAGTGATGCAAATGAATGCATATCACTTATTTCCTACGTGTCCTGAATGGCCTCTGTGCATTATCAGACTACCAGAGTAGACATGCATAATAAAAAGTAATTATCAGTGTTTGTGTGTGTGTGTGACTGAGAAACGGTCTATCCGCCTGTTATGAAAATTAGATCAAATTTCTATCTAAATAAAAGTCTCAGGAGGCAGATTATAACAGTCAGGATGGAACAGCTGTTATCCAGTAAATCATCCAAGGCGCTGCATTTATCCTCGTCTGCTACACGGGGAGCTGGTGAAAACATCCATCCGTACAGCCGTCTTCTCAGCCTGCTCCGGGTCACGATAGCAACAGGCTACGCAAAGTTGCCAAAACTTCCAGCTCCAAAGCCACATCCTCGCGCTCCTCCCGGGCACTCCTCACAGGCGTTCCCACACTGTAATCCATCCGGCATGTTGTCTGTCTCCTCCCAGTCGGACACGCCTGTTGTCTGAAATACCTCCTCTGGGACGAGCGGGCATCCGAATAAGCTGCACCTCACCTGGCTCCTGCCCAGGTGAAGAGGGCAGCTACTCCTATTGGTTTGAGCCGAAAAAGACAGCTCATGTCTGCCTCAAGTATCCACAGCCTCATGTCTGTTTTACCCACCACTCAGAGCCTCTGACCGCAGGTGAGGACTGATGAAGAGCATCACCCCCAGACTCCGCCAGAAAACACTCAATAATAAAATCTAAAAAAAAAATAATAATTAATATTCAGGAATACCTTTAAATCCATTGTTGTCATACTCCATTCAGTAATCCAAGGGGCCATGATTCCAGTCACCACGGATGGAAATAACATGACTCCTAAAGACAAAAAGGCAGAACAGACAAACGTGAGACGAGTCCTCTTCGAACAGCTCGGCACTGAAGCACACTCACTGAGTAAAGTTGTCAGCTGTCTTCTGATGTCTTTCCTGGCAGCGGCGAGACTCTCAAGGATCTCTACGTTCAAGCTAGCGCTAGCTGGCTCCTGTTAACCACATGAACGTTATCATTGCAAATTTATAATGAAAAAGTTTCAGATGTTGGCTAATTTTAACAGTGAGCCTGGAAATTTAAAAGTAAGTTGTGAAGGGGGGTTTCTTTGTTGACCATCGTGTCAAGGAATGCACTGCCAGTGATTTTTATGGCACAATTAACAGTACTTTCTCTCAACGCTAGTTGAGAAGCTAATGTTAGCCCAGCTAATGTTTGAGACTGAGGTGCACCGACGTAGCGAGCTAACGCCGAGAGGCTGGCCAATAGCAGCCAACGTAGCTAGCAGGCTAAGCTAATGCTCGCTAGCTTGTTTGCTTCCCGATCCCACACTGACTTCTCAATGACTACCGTTTTTTGCACGTTTGGCAGAAAAGTGTGCTAAAAAAATCTAACCTTCTCAAATCGTACACCCGAACGTTAAACCAACTGAGTGATTTTTCCCGAGAAGCGTGCCGTTCTTTAATTTTGAGAGAATAACAAGACAAAATCTTACTTACCTGCTTGTCCTGTTACTAACCGTTTACGACTTGATAACAACCACCCCCCACGTTTCTATTGGTCGATACTTCCATTTGAGGCTTTCTATTGGCTCCCGCAGCCGTCAGTCTGAGCAAATGCCCGTACAGCGGAAATGTGGACGAAAGTTCATAGCACGAAACTTCATTATCCAAAAATATTGTTTTGTTTTGAAAATGTTTCCTTGAGTCTCACAACGTCCCGTTTATTTGTAAAAGGCCGCTTTCTCTGCGCCGTAACACCGCCGCTGTTCGCGCCGCACGCATGCTAGCTACTCACAGTCCAACCTGATGTATTTTCACTCAATGTAACTACAATGTGTGATATTTGTGATGCTCCGTCTTTGGCACTTTGCTCAGAAATGAACGCCTGGTTTTCACAGCACCGTACAAACCACGAGCACGTAGCGCCGACGGCTGCAAACGAGTCTGATCAACACATTTCATTTAATCTTTGTTCTTGCATCAAATGCTACCCAGACTTTGCTGGTGGAGTGAGACTGAAATGGTCTCCCAGTCTTTGTCCTAAAGTGGGCCAGCAGACACAGGAGAAGGTGTGGAGTTTAATGAGGAGCTGCTGGGGCAGGACACAGGTGTGTGCAGGTGACAGAGGATGGGTGGATGTATCAATGAATGAGGCTGGACTGGGCTGTTGCTGTGAACGTCCAGGATCTGAACCATCAGGCCTGCAGTCCCAGTCCTCCGAGGTTCACCTGGATTCAGAGAGTGCCCCTCCTCACAGTCAGAGGCGCTCAGGTCTGAGCCCTCAGTCACGTCCACTGTTAGACACTGAACAGAACGAGCTCATCCCACAACCATGGCGGCTGAGCACGAGGCCTGAGTGACGTTCAGAGCCACAGTCACTGAGAGTATGAAACAGCCTCCATTCACTGTGATGCTTTTAAAGCCTTCATTGTTGGCTTCAGCCGATCACCACTTCTTACCTGCTTCTGCTTCATCTTTAACTCTGTGTGTGTGTTCACCTGTGTGTGTATTCACCTGTGTGTACTGGAGGTGGAGGCTGGGAGAGAGTGATAATTATTGATGTCACTGTTGTAAAAGTAGCAACACGACCAGTGGTGGAATGTAACTAAGTACATTTACTCAAGTACTGTGCTGACTGTGGAGCTTTGGACTGTTGGTTGGACCAAACAAACATGGTGAAGGCGTCACTTTGGGCTCATTGTGACCACATTTCTGACTATTTTCACAATGTTTCCAAAGCAAACGATCGATCGATTGATGGAGGAAATGATCAGCTGATCGATCCAGAATGAAAAGAATCATTAGTTTGAGTTAAAATGAGCTCCACCTCAACCAACTCCAACAGGAACATCCTGCTGAGACATGAATGAGGAGACACACTGATCTAAAGACCAGAGACAAGAGGACAACAGACACAGAGACACAATGATCTAAAGACCAGAGACAAGAGGACAACAGACACAGAGACACAATGATCTAAAGACCAGAGACAAGAGGACAACGGACACAGAGACACAATGATCTAAAGACCAGAGACAAGAGGACAACAGACACAGAGACACAATGATCTAAAGACCAGAGACAAGAGGACAACGGACACAGAGACACAATGATCTAAAGACCAGAGACAAGAGGACAACAGACACAGAGACACAATGATCTAAAGACCAGAGACAAGAGGACAACAGACACAGAGACACAATGATCTAAAGACCAGAGACAAGAGGACAACGGACACAGAGACACAATGATCTAAAGAGACCAGAGACAAGAGGACAACAGACACAGAGACACAATGATCTAAAGACCAGAGACAAGAGGACAACGGACACAGAGACACAGTGATCTAAAGAGACCAGAGACAAGAGGACAACAGACACAGAGACACAATGATCTAAAGAGACCAGAGACAAGAGGACAACAGACACAGAGACACAATGATCTAAAGACCAGAGACAAGAGGACAACAGACACAGAGACACAATGATCTCCAGAGACAAGAGGACAACAGACACAGAGACACAATGATCTCCAGAGACAAGAGGACAACAGACACAGAGACACTTCACTGCACAGGGGACTTTTACTTTAATGCTTCAAGTACATTTTACTGATTATACTCACATGCTCTGATGAAGTAACACTTTCAAATCAGGGCTTTTACTTGGAACAGAGTATTTTAAATATTTCCTCCACTACAATGTAAAAGTACTGAAGTAAAAGTAAAGTCCAGCATTTCAGTTTTATTTATGTAAAGTACAGAAATATTACTATGAAAATGTGCCCGAGGTATCAAAAGTAACTGATTATGCAGGTAGGATACGTCCTCTGTCACTCTTATTGATTTATATATATAGAAAATGTCCCTCTCCCCCTCACGTGGGAGGAGGGGGGACATGTCTTCCTCCCCCTCAGGCCTGGGGTCTGGGGGTTCTGTGCAGTGTCTCAGCCGGTCTACTGCAGTCTTCTGGACAGAGACCTCAGCTGGAATGTACTGGAGTCTCCCACAGTACACGCTTCCACACCTCCTCTCCCCACTTTAAGTACTTCAGTAACTCAGCTACTGTGAAGTACTTTATTTGAATAACTGTACTTTGTTCTGCTCCACGACTGAAGATTCATCAAGTGACAGACTGATGTTTTATATTTGTGAATGTTTTCCAGAATCAGCTTCAGGTGGTTCCTCAGTAAATGGAAATGTTACTGCAGGTAACCACGCTGATAAATAGTTCAGATGAACCCACGGTGTGGACGTGAATCCACGGTGTGGACGTGAATCCACGGTGTGGACGTGAACCCGCGGTGTGGACGTGAACCTGCGGTGTGGACATCAACCCACGGTGTGGACGTGAACCCATGGTGTGGACGTGAACCCACGGTGTGGACGTCAACCCGCGGTGTGGACGTCAACCCACGGTGTGGACATCAACCCACGGTGTGGACGTGAATCCACGGTGTGGACGTGAATCCACGGTGTGGACGTGAACCCGCGGTGTGGACGTGAACCTGCGGTGTGGACATCAACCCACGGTGTGGACGTGAACCCATGGTGTGGACGTGAACCCACGGTGTGGACGTCAACCCGCGGTGTGGACGTCAACCCACGGTGTGGACGTGAACCCACGGTGTGGACGTCAACCCGCGGTGTGGACATCAACCCACGGTGTGGACGTGAACCCACGGTGTGGACGTCAACCCGCGGTGTGGACATCAACCCATGGTGTGGACGTGAATCCACGGTGTGGACGTGAACCCGTGATGTGGACGTGAACCCACGGTGTGGACGTGAACCCACGGTGTGGACGTGAACCCGTGATGTGGACGTGAATCCATGGTGTGGACGTGAATCCACGGTGTGGACGTGAACCCGTGATGTGGACGTGAACCCACGGTGTGGACGTGAACCCGCGGTGTGGACGTGAACCCGCGGTGTGGACGTGAACCCGCGGTGTGGACGTGAACCCACGGTGTGGACGTGAATCCATGGTGTGGACGTCAACCCGCGGTGTGTCTGATCGTTCCTTCTGTTGGACTTTGTGTCACTGAAGCTGAATTTCTTGTGTGATTTGTTGTTGCAGCTCGATGTTGTAGATGAATGTTTCACCTGTGATCATTTGTGAGTTTTCTTCTACAGTAAACAGCTGAGCTGACCACACACACACACACACACACACACACACACACACTGTGCTGCTGGCTGGACTTGTGCTCACTGCATTATTGATGGAGGCTGTGAGGACGTCCACGTCCAGCTGCACTTGGCTCTGTGTATTTAATAATAGCTCCGTCTGGCTTTTTATTCCAAAGCTGAAGCTTTTGCCCGATGACTTCCCTCCATCTTCCTCCTTCCTCTCTGTATCCTCGACTCATCCTTCTTCCTGAGACCCTCCACCTTCCACCTTTCAGCTTCACCCATGAACTTCCAAAGCTTCCTCAGTCAGTTACCATCTGGTTTAAGTACTTTGCAGAGTGAGTATTTGTATGAGAGTGCTGTCAGTATTTCACACCTGACCTGAGCACAGGTGAGCTTCCTCTTCCTCGAGCTCCTCCTCCTCATCACCTCCTCATGCTTGTAGATCTTCTGTTTCGCTCATTTGGTTTGAAAGGTGTGAACTCTCGTTGAAGGGATCAGAACATGGAGGACGTTTCTAAATGTAGTTTCCACAAAACAACACTAGATGGAGCTAAAACATCACGTCCAACAACACCATCAGGACACACGAGCCTCATAAACACAACTTTATTTATTTAATTAATTCAGTTATTGGTCACACACACTCTCAGTCCCTCCTGTTGAGCATTTCTAAGCGAAACACAAACATTTAATAAATGTTTAAGGTCATTTTCAGCCTTTAATGGACAGGATTTGTCAGCAGTTTTAAGTTCTCCTATTAGGACATATTTTACATGAAATATTAAATCTGCTCATAACTACATCATAATGTGATATGAACCCTTTGAGAGCGTCAGTGCTTGTGAATGCTACACTGTGGCTTTAAAGTAGACTCTCACTGTGTTTCCTTTAAATTCCCTTCAGGTGTCTTCAGAGAGGTAATCATGTTTGTCCTACTGGTGAACAACAACATTTGTCACACACTGTGTCAAATATTCCAGAGACACATTCATCACCGTCTGCAGCCGTCTCCATTAGAGCACGTTTTCAGACATTATTTTCCAGGAAAAAGGAGCTGAACATGTTGGGGTTTTTTTTTGTTTTTTTTTAAAGCTGTGTAACCCAAAAGTATTTCCGTCCCTGCTGATGTTAAAACATGTTCGGTCCTCTGTGTGTGTGGATCACAGCCTCCTCTTCATAAAGGCACTCGAACACTGGAGAGCGAGAAAACAAAAACTGCTCCCATCAGCATAACAGCATCGCCGCTCCATGAATGCTGCCTCTTCTCTTCTGCATGTCATCGCTGGTAGATTCAGAAACACTTCGATCTTCACAGGAGCTGAACACGAAGGTCTGTCTCTGAGTTTGTGGTGATGGACCCGTCAAAAAGTCTGGTTCTCTTTAATTGGATGCAGTTGTTAACATCAACTTCCCATTTTCACAAACACACCAGTTATTAATAATGCCTGACTGATTCCTGCCAAACAGACCTCTGCCAAAAATGTAGCTTATTAGCAGGCAAACAGAGACATTTGCATGCAGCAGAAAACCCTTGACTACGAGGCAGAGGCCGACAGGAGGAGCACGAGCCCCTCTGGGTTGTTCTAACACAGTTATATTGTTTGCATGTGGGCTGTTACTCCAGTAACCCCGTCATGAGCTGCACTCGCATGCATATAAATGCAGCACGGAGCGCCTGTTGGCATGACAGCTCCCTCATGGTACAAACCTGCAGAGCAGCAGGACGGCCTTTCATCGCTTAACCTCCTCACATGCAGCTCTGCCCTTTACCCCTTTAGCTTCACGGTTATTAAACTCATCTTATTCCACACTGTCTGACATCATTGACATTCTGGATCAGCGTGTCTTTGACGATGAGGAAAATATTCAGAGCGCTGACTTTGTGCTTTTTATGGCTGCAACACTCAACGGAAATGCTCTCAATGACTTGTGCTTCACCCTCGACATAAACCTCAGTCAGACACGCAGGACACGCCGTGTGTGTGTTTACGGTGGACGTGTCATGTGGTCACTGCTGCAGCCACCTGTCACAGCATCTGGAAGCTCTGGAGACCTCAGTGATGTTTGACTGCACGGCATGAGTCCATTAAATGATCAGCGACGTTCAGAAGGTCAAATCAACACACTGATTTTCCTCCTTTGCTGAATTACATCGCTGTGAAGGCGGAAGCAGTTCGTCATTTGTGCTCTTTACAAATCCAAACCACTGCTGCACCCAGCGAAGACTCTCTGACTGCTAAACTAAGGAGAACATGAAGGAAAGCATCCTGACTGAAGTGTGAACAGGAACTCTCCCACAGCTAAAAACACTGCCTCAGGATGGATGAGCAAGGAGGCAGGAACAGCTGAGCCCAGAGCTGCTCTGCAGGCAGGCTGCTGCTCTCTGCCAGCGTCCACACAGAGCTGCAGTTCAGGGTAAACGCTCTGCAGCTCTTTGCTGGGACATCACAGATTAACAGCGGGGCGGCCTCGTCTCTCCTGGTCCTGGTTTTCATGGAGAAATGGCGGATGTTCAGTTGGGCAGAAGGATCGTGTTTAAAAGCTGAAGCCGAGCTGCGCTCCCCTCTGAGACGCACACACAAAGCTTAAAAGGATCACACGATGCTCCAAATGTACTTCTTTCTAGCTTTTGTCTCGGGGGACGTGGAGACAAATGGCAGTGATATCCTGAGCACAGCCTCTGAAGCCGCCATCGCATTTCAGCCACTGAGTGTGTGTGTGTGTGTGTGTGTGTGTGTGTGTGTGTGTGTGTGTAAAACCACATCCTCTATAAATAAACTTCACATCTCAGCCGTTTGTTCAATTTTTCATTCAGTCAAATGCAACACAAAGTTTATTATCTCTTCACATCTTTTCAAGTATGAAAATAACAATATTGAAAATAAATAGTAATAAATAATGTTGTGAGTTACACTGTGACTTGGATTGACCACCGTATGCACCACACGACCATGAGGACGTCTTCTGTGTTTGACCAAACGCTTTTCACCGTGCTGGAATGAAAACAGGTCACAACATGGTTCAACCTTCGAGCTCTCTGCGCCTGCAGAAACCCACTCTGAGTTCCTCTACGCTGCACAATGCACGGCGGCCACGCGTCCGCTTAAGCTGAGCTGCAGTCTGCTGCTCTGTGGACCGAAAACCCGGTGAAGCAGCTGCACGGCGGCCTCGTGACGAGCCACGACCATCAGAAGAAAACACATCACAGAGGCGTGAAAGTCTTAAATAATCTGACGCTTCATCACGACATCACTGAAAGATTAAAAAAGATTTCAGGGCGACAGAAAGATGAGGTTCATACACAATTACACATCAACAGCAGTTCATAGAAATGCACAGGTGCTAGGCATACTGGTATCGTAGGAATGTGGGCTGTGAACTGTGGATCACATGGAGGATGTGCCCGAACCATTCACAGTGTGTGGTTTGTGTTTTTGGTTTCTATTTGTGACGACTCCACCGGATCGTTGACGCCCTCTCCTGGGTCTATATTTACAATGGATCAGTAAACTCGGTCACTGCGTCGCTCGCTCACGTGTCAGCTGGACACCACAGGAAGTCACCTGACGCCGCTGACTCCTCTCAGCTCCTCATTCTTCTTCTCTGGTAGAGAGGCGACAGGAGTAAGTCTCTTCATTCAGCTGAGGAGTTTTGTTCCAGGACTCGCCTCATTAACAGAAGTCAGATGAAATAATCTTCAATCAAGGTCCAATTAGCAGCGTTTTCTGCTGTAAGTCACGTGTCACACGCAGAGGCTGACAGGAGGAACCTGATTTAAAGCTGCACTGATCATGATCCCTTTTAGCATCTTTCAGCTCGTTGTTTTGCTTGTTGTTTCCAGGATAAACTGACGGCACATGGCTCAACAGTTAGCAGCTAGCTGCTAAACACTTAGCATTTAGCAGCTAAACACACAGATTTCTCTCCGGGGTTAAAAGCTGATAGCAGAGTGAAAACTGAGCGTACATTCATCAGGTGGACTCAGAAACGCTGCGAATGCTCGTGTGAACATCTGTCAGCTCAACATTCTTCATAAAAAACTACAGGATGATAAAATGTTCATGTTCACAGCTGCAAACAATCACTCGATGCAGGTTTAAGATTATTCTGCAAACATCCAGCTCAGATCACGTTTCCGAAAATGAAACATGGATTATGATGCGGACAGAAAATAAGGCTGACGAGGACAATCTGATGAGAAGACTGAGACTACTCTAACCTCTGTGCACGAAGCTGGAGCTGGGAGGCGATTAGCCTAGCTTAGCATAAAGGCTGGAAGAGGGAGTGACACAGACTGAAGGACTCACTGCAGAGTTCAGAGGTTTTAGGGAGAGTTTCGTACCATCATTGTTCCCCCTGCTTCCAGCCTTTATGCTAAGCTAGGCTAATCACCTCCCGCCTGCAGCTCATTTCTTATCACATGACAGCGAAATCAATGTTTTCTGATGCTTCACTACGCGGCACACACGTCTTCAGGGCAGACGTTCTGGAACAAAACTCTTCAGGTAAATTCTGGAATGTGTTAAACTTTGTGGAAAGTTGATGAAATCAGCACGAGAGCTGACGGAGGGCTGACGAGGGGCTGATGGAGAGCTGATGGAGGGTTGACGGAGAGCTGATGGAGGGCTGACGAGGGGCTGATGGAGACCTGATGGAGGGTTGACGGAGAGCTGATGGAGAGCTGACGAGGGGCTGATGGAGAGCTGACGGAGGGCTGACGAGGGGCTGACGGAGAGCTGACGGAGGGCTGACGAGGGACTGACGGAGAGCTGACGGAGACCTGACGGAGAGCTGATGGAGAGTTGATGGAGAGCTGACGGAGAGCTGACGAGGGGCTGATGGAGAGCTGACAGAGGGCTGACGAGGGGCTGATGGAGAGCTGACGGAGAGCTGACGAGGGGCTGATGGAGAGCTGACGGAGGGCTGACGAGGGGCTGATGGAGGGCTGACGGAGAGCTGACGGAGAGCTAAGGAAACAGCACAACACGAACGAAACGAACAGACGACTGACTGAGTGACAGCAACACAAAAAACGGAGCAGATCATGTGAGTTGAGTAACTCAGTCGCTGCCTCTGCAGGATCGGAGTCCAGTGTCCACTGGGTTGGTTCCAGTTCAGTGCAGTTCAGCAGCACCAGACCCTCCTTCGCTCCGATGCAAAAAAAAAAAAAAAGGAAATAACCGAGAGCTCTGTGGCAGGCCGACGTCAGAACATCCACGTCACAGATCCAGAATCAGCTTGGTCTCGTACATCTTTGATCCACTAACCTCTTGTCTCTTTTCCCCCCGTCCCGTCCCGTCCCGTCCCGTCCCGTCCCGTCCCGCCACGTCCCGCCACGTCCCGTCCCGTCCCGTCCCGTCCCGTCCCGTCCCGTCACGTCCCGTCCCGTCCCGTCCCGTCCCGTCCCGTCCGCGCTGTGTCCCTGCTGAGGTGCAGTCCTCCGGCTCTGTCGGCTGGCCTCAGCTCAGAAAGTGTTCTGTGTTTTCGGTGATGTGGCAGAAAACGATGAGGACGACGTTTCCGGGACGAAGCCGGTCTCCTGTCTCATAGCGACGTGGACTGCTTGATGCTGTGAAAGCTGACCCGTGAAGGCGACGTGGGGATGGACATGGCCTGGGTCATCCTGGCTCGGATGGAGTGCTGCTCCTGCCAGCGGTGGAAGCGCTTCCTCACAGCTGAGCGCACCTGTGGACGACAAACAGGAAGACTCAGCTGGTCGGTAACGACTGGTGCGTTCACTGACTCGTCTGTGCTGCTGTTAATAATAAATCATACTGTACATATTTTAATATGTGATGCACACGGACGCTAAGCAACGCACGAAGCTCCTCAGTTCACTTTAATGATGACAATGATTGACATCTGACTCTATGGAGGCCAAATCTTGCCCAGAAAAGAAAGAAATAAAACGAAAAGAATGAGAAAATAAAAATCCTTAAACTGAGATTCTGAGTCTGAAGTGAAAAACAGGAAGATGAAATCTAACTTGAGATTAATTGGAGATATTTTATGTGATGTACTGCGTCAGAATAAAATCACAGTTACGACTTTTAAATAAGAGCTTTAAATTCTCTGAATTCATTTTGTCACATTAGGTTAACGTTTGATTTTCTGCCTAAATCTGACTTTAATCTCATAATTTAACTTAAAATCTCAAAATTCAGACTCAAACTTCGGCTTCTATCTTCTTCATTCTTTAAACTGTCCGTTTAGCTCCTCTTCACTTGTTCCGTATCTTCTCTAAACAGTCTCCGTTAAACGTGCCGTCAATCATTTTAACGATGATTAAAAAAGGTTCGTCCTCTCTCGCTCCCTCTTCCAAAATCAATCGTCCCACGTGTCCCACTTGTGTCCATCCGTCCAGTAAACACGATACAGCCTCAACCTAAAAATGTGACCCACATGAAGCGTCCGATGACGTCTGCCAGCTCGTCTCATCGGGCTCTGTCCTCAGCATCGTTTCACAGCTAAATGTCTTCTCTGTGCTGAGTGTGACCTCGGCTGTCCTTCGTTCATCCGTCTCATTTCTGCCCTCCTGCTTTCCTGCTTCTCTCGGCCTGAAACCGAACGCTGAATCAATATCCTCTGTGAGGTGCTCATGCTGCTTCAGCCCCCCGCCGGAGCGGCGACACGGCTCACGAGCAGATATTCATCCATCATCCAGCCGGCCGACACAGCGAGGGACGGTTACCGGAGGGCGGCTGATATTACACGCTGCTCGAGGAATCACCTGTCAGGTAACGAGGATCCTCTGATTGGACGAGATGGAGCGGCTGAGACGTCCCCTTAATGATTCCCCTAAAGATCTACCTTCATCCCCACCATCACCGTTAAAGGTGACGGTCAGGTGATGTGACAGGTGCCTTTACGCCTTCTCTCCACCTCATCAGGGACTGTTCAGCACCGTCAGGTGGAGCTTGGCAGTCAAAGCCAAAAGGGTATCGATCCAAAGCGCGACGGCGCCTCCTTTAAACCTTTAAAGGCCATAAAATCTATCTCCTCAAACAGCTTCCTGTCTGACTGCGGAGGTCCCACATGAGCCAGCTGCTCGTGTTCATGTGAGAGGTTTTCTGATTTTTGTCTGCTTCTCTGCTCTGTCACATATTTCTGTGCACCAATCAGAAAGCAGAAAGCCATCAATCACAGCGTGACAGCTGCTGGCCCGCGCCGTCACTCAGACCAAACCACATTCACACTTCCTGGACTGTACCATGTGATTTAGTGTCAGCGCTCATTTTGTTTGCATTTGTGTGTGTTGCGTGTTTTCTGTTAGCCACGTTAGCAGTGGGCCGTCACCACCGTGGACGGCTGCTTCCCCCACGATGACTGTGGTGAGTCTCCGACCGCTCCTCTCGTGCAACCGTGAGGTTGACATTCGCGGCTTCGAGCGAAATATCTGGACACATTTTATATGGACGGCCATAAAATATGTCCGTCTCAGCTTGAACTGATTAACTAACTCATTTAGCTCCTCTTTCCCGTCAACCTCGGCTGTATTTCTTAGTGCTCGTTAGCTAATGTTAGCATGCTAACACAGTGAAGGCGGTAAACGTGTCCCTGCTGATCATCACCGCGCCTCTCTGCTCAGAGACGCGCTCTGCTTCACCTCAGCCATCGGTTTGAGCTGTCTGGATATGTAAAAATCTAAACTCTGAAACGACTGTTTGCATTAACACGCTGGTCAGCTGTGAGGAAACATTACAGATAAACTGCAGGAAAAGGAAAAAGATCATTTCTGCAGGAAAGAAGCAACACTTTGTCCGTGTGTGTATGTGAACGCATGTTTGTGTTTCCTTTTTCTAACCTGAGTATTTTTGTCACATTAACTGTGCTGCCGCTACAGTAATACAGTACTACTACTACAAGTATCATTAATAATAATACCATCATGCATTAATGATGAGTAGCATCTCTGCCTGCCTGCATATTAACATTTCTCCGTTCTCAGAGCGGGTTTCACCCCTGATTTCTCCATGGAAGCAAATTAGGGCTGACAGTGTCATAAAGCGTAGAGAGTGATGTCACTTATGTCAGCGGATGACAAGTCTTAATTGTGCCCTAAATATAAGAGCTTCGAGCTTTGTCACTCAATTCCCGCAGAAACACACAGCAGCAGCCCCCGAAGACATTAAACTGTTTGTCTGAAGCAGGAGGAACACAGTGTTTGACCAATGAGTGCACGTGGATCTGCTTACCTCACTGTTTAGGAAGCAGTAAAACACTGACACAAAGAAGCCCTGTGAGAGGGGGGGGGGGGGGGGGAGGAGGAGGAGGGGGGGGGGGGGGGGGGGGGAGACGAAGAGAGGAACAAAACATGGTCAGAAAGGAGGGCAGGCATTCAAAACATCAACGGCCGGATCCTGTTTTAATCGCATGTGCAGCAGCTTATCACACACGCTACATTCATTCAATCAGCTGTGCACTCATTACCATTATTGTCTCTGACAGGACGACAAAGCCTCGCCGTCCCCGTCAACATCATACCTGGAAGGACTCCAGAAACGAGTTGAAATATATGAAGACGATCTGAGAGATCTCGTCTTCCCCCGGGTTGACGAAGAACAGCATGTAGGTGATTCCCAGCAGAGGAAGAAGCACGAGCGTCGCCTTGACAGCTTTCCTGCAGAGGACACCAGTGATCAGACAACAGGACAGAGACAACAGGACAGAGACAACAGCACAGAGACAACCAGCAGAGACAACAGGACAGAGACAACAGGACAGAGACAACAGCACAGAGACAACCAGCAGAGACAACAGGACAGAGACAACAGGACAGAGACAACCGGCAGAGACAACAGGACAGAGACAACCAGCAGAGACAACAGGACAGAGACAACAGGACAGAGACAACCAGCAGAGACAACAGGACAGAGACAACAGGACAGAGACAACAGCACAGAGACAACTGGCAGAGACAACAGGACAGAGACAACAGGACAGAGACAACAGCACAGAGACAACAGGACAGACAAAACAGGACAGAGACAACAGGACAGAGACAACAGCACAGAGACAACAGCACAGAGACAACCGGCAGAGACAACAGGACGGAGACAACAGGACAGAGACAACCAGCAGAGACAACAGGACAGAGACAACAGCACAGAGACAACAGCACAGAGACAACAGGACAGAGAAAACCGGCAGAGACAACAGGACGGAGACAACAGCACGAAGACAACAGGACAGAGACAACAGCACAGAGACAACAGGACAGAGACAACCGGCAGAGACAACAGCACAGAGACAACAGGACAGACAAAACAGGACAGAGACAACAGCACAAAGACAACAGGACAGAGACAACAGGACAGAGACAACCAGCAGAGACAACAGGACAGAGACAACCAGCAGAGACAACAGCACAGAGACAACAGCACAAAGACAACAGGACAGAGACAACAGGACAGAGACAACCAGCAGAGACAACAGGACAGAGACAACAGCACAAAGACAACAGGACAGAGACAACAGCACAGAGACAACCGGCAGAGACAACAGGACGGAGACAACAGGACAGAGACAACCAGCAGAGACAACAGGACAGAGACAACAGCACAGAGACAACAGGACAGAGACAACAGCACAGAGACAACCGGCAGAGACAACAGGACGGAGACAACAGGACAGAGACAACAGGACAGAGACAACCAGCAGAGACAACAGGACAGAGACAACAGCACAGAGACAACAGGACAGAGACAACAGCACAGAGACAACAGGACAGAGACAACCAGCAGAGACAACAGGACAGAGACAACAGCACAGAGACAACCGGCAGAGACAACAGGACAGAGACAACAGCACAGAGACAACAGGACAGAGACAACAGCACAGAGACAACAGGACAGAGACAACCGGCAGAGACAACCGGCAGAGACAACAGGACAGAGACAACCGGCAGAGACAACTGGCAGAGACAACAGGACAGAGACAACCGGCAGAGACAACAACACAGAGACAACAGGACAGAGACAACTGGCAGAGACAACAGGACAGAGACAACAGGACAGAGACAACCGGCAGAGACAACAGCACAGAGACAGGCAGCTGTCTGTCTCGTCTGAACGCAGCAGGTGAACCTACCTGTACTGGATGGTCTCTGACGTGGTTGAAGCTCGCAGCTTGGTCATCAGGATCCTCACGATGTTGAAGAGGAAGATGAAGTTGATCTGCAGGAAAATCAAACGTGTCAGGTTTAACTCTTCATACGAGCATTAGAGTCCAAGTCAACCGCCTTTTCCAAACCCAACCACGTAGTTTTGGTGCTTAAACCCAACCAAACTGAGACCGCTTCACTTTAAGCATGTGAGGAAGGCTTCCTGGCAGAAGGCTTTAGCATCACACGCAGTTAGCTGTTAGCCAGCTAAAGCTAACAGACATGAATTTCAGAGAGAAGAGGCAGCTAGCAGCAGTGATGATGCTAACACAGGCTAATACAGGCTAACACAGGCTACATGAAGTGAGAAACAGAAAACATTTTGGGGAATACTGACGTTTGACTGACGGTAAAAATGAGGCTATCGCTGACAGCTAGCTTAGCTTAGCAGAAAGACTGGAAACAAAGGGGAAAGGCTAGCATGGATGTGTCCAAAGGTCACAGAATCTGCCTGCAAACACCTGAAAACCTCATCAATCAGCCCGAGTGTGAAAACATCAGTTCGTAGTTTTACGGGTTTACGTGCCAAAACACTTCCTGGTCTGGACCAGTTGCCAGGCAACCAGCGCGGGAAGTTCAGGCTAATATCACCCCCTGCTGTTTCCGAGCTCTTTTGGATAAGAAAACCCTTTTATTGATCCCCAGAGAGGAAATGCAGGTGTCACAGCAGCACAGAGACAGAAATAAACACAGAAAGAGAAACTTAATGAAAACACAAAATAAACAAGTGCATAAAATAAAAAGAGAGTAAGAAAGAAAATACAAGAACAACTGAAATCAGAGGCAAGAGCAGCACACACACAGTACCCACAGGTAGTGTTTGAACGGAACTATATATCAATGAACAACATGTACTGAGTATCTGGTGATTGTATGGAGTATTTGTACATGGTGGTACTGCTCTGTTTACTGTGTCATGTAACGTGTTAGCGGTTTAAGGACAACAGCGGAGCTCTGTGGCTCTAAAAGCTTTTGTACAGATAAAACCTGCCTATTAGGCTCAATTCACTGTTGGTCTTCGTCAGCCTTGTCCTGTAATAACGAAGCCCATAACCGTTATCTGAAGAGCTCCTCCAGATTAAGTTTCCACATTGTGACGAATGACAAAATCAATAGCTCATGGAATAGGTGTGAATGATGTAACATGGGGCAAAAATAGCTGTAGGAATACTTTCCAGGGCCGGCTGACCTGACCTTGGCCCGAACAGATGCATGGCAGTCTTTCAAGAACCGTCCATTACTGGTCCTCACTGACCACACGGACGGCTGCTTACGCTAACATTTTTAATAACATCCTGTATTTATTCGTTACAGCAGCACATCAGTTCATCGCTGACGTTAAAAGCCGCCGATGGCGAGGCATGGAAAGTTCACAACCACAGCAGCCTGACAGGAGGCGCCACAAATATTCCGCTGACCTGACGATGATCCTGCAGGATCAAGTGCTAAGCAAAGAGATAAAAGCATGAGAGGAGCTGCTATGGAAAGCAAGGCTGGAGAATTTCTGCAGAGAGACAGTGAAGGAGGCAGACGGGCGCTTCAGGGGAGTGAAGCAGCACAGACAGAAACATAAAGTGCCTCTTGGAGGGATGACTTTTACAGCTACACAGAGAAGATGAGGGAATGTGCTGTTTCTGACAAGGGAGGGAAGGTCAGTCCACCACTGGAGACCCAGCAGGGACAAAACAGTCCAAACTGAGCAGAAAAACGGTCCAATCGCCTCAGCGAGGGGGGTGCTAGCAGAGGCAGCGGCCGCAGCGCGAGGGCATGCATGTGGATAAAGATCGAGGACGGCATTTTGGGAGCCCAGCCGGACGAGAGATGACTAAAGCTTGTACGAGGAGCCGGGCCGAGTCCCCAGACAATCTCCAAAATCTGCTGGATCGTTCACAGGAGCTCCGCGAAGGGCCGAGTGCAGCGTCACACAGGCCGCTCGCTGAGGAAGAGGCAGGATAACACATCCGCGCTCTGAACGCCGGCCCTGCAGCTGGTGCACGTCCACCATGGGACGTTATACTGCCTCTGCTCTTCACTCTCATTTAAAAGCTTAGCTGCTGAACACGGAGCTGGAAGCAGATGAGGGAGCTTTTGGGCTTCAGTCATGATAATTTACACCTGATGAAATAATGAAATAAAGGCGTGAAAAGCTTCCCCTCAGGCTGTGGAAATAACCCAGTGTTCCAGATAATTCCTAATAGGTACAAACAAGACCGAACATATTCTTGGATTTGGTTCTTGTTTTTCAGCACAGAATCCAACTGATTCCCATATTTCTTTCAACGTGCCAAGCTGCACAGATTTAGAAGTTATACTTGGAGGCTTAAGTGTTGGAGCTTCCCATTTATCACGGCTAACATGAAGAATGCGGTTCCAGCGTTTCTAAACACATAATGGAGACTAATTGTATCAGGAAGTTATGTAGAACAGGCTCTGTGGTGAGCGCCGCCACTGGAGCACAAATCAGAAAGACTCTTACCACCAAGACGAGGATCATGGGACCCTGGTAGATGTAGTCTGTGTAGACGCCAGCTCGCTTCCCAAACCAGCACCTGAAAGGTGGAGGGCAGCATCAGTCCTGCTCGGCTCTGAACGGCTCTTCATGGAGAATTCATCTCCAACTTCACTCTGCGTCAGAATTCATTTCCTGATTTGTGCTCAAGGTTTACACACGTTTACTGTTGTCAGCAATTTACCAAATTATGAATTATAGAGTGTTGGAGGGAATTTTGTTCAGAATTAAGCCATAAAAACTTATTTTCTGGGCGCGTAATGAGGCTATTTCAAATAAAAATGATGTTTTTGTAATTTTCTGCAAATCAGCAACTGGAAACAAGGATGCTGCACTTTTAGATAATACAATGATATAAAAGTTGAAATAAGACGATAAGGCTGCCGTTATTCTACAGCTTTCATTTTGTTAATAAATTCGACGAAAAGACCCAAAGCATGTTACTCAATAAATGGTCCATTTCACGAGGACTGTTTTCATCTGTGCTTTAATGTTTGTCTACAAACAGACATCGAACATCTGACCTACAGCGTTTCGGTTGACTCTCACGGCTCTCATCAGCCCTGTTTCCAGCGGCTGCGTTCGGCTCTGATAAAGCTGATGTTTACGATCCGCTCGGCTCCACACGGGCGAGCTAGCCGGAACACAGTGGAGCATTTAGCAGCCAAGGAGCCAGGTGTTAGCCTCTGGAGCTGCTGAAGCTAAAATAAGAGCGAATGTTGGATTTACCTTCATCAGGTGGACAAAACAGGAAATGAATGAAACGCTGTGCAGCTCCGTGTCTGCTGAGAATATACAGCCTAGTCTGCTGCCCCCAAGTGGCCAAAAGGACCAATTAATATTGCTTTAAAGGGCCAGTGTGGAGGATTAGTGACATCTAGTGGTGACAGCTGAACAGCCCTCGTCTCACCGTCCTCAGTGGCCCTGAAAGTGTCCCTCTAGAGTCAACGTTTGGTTTGTCCCCTCTGGGCTCCTGTAGAAACATGGATCTCATTTCTGCCAGTTGGTCCCCCTGAATCCTCCAGACTGGTCCTTTAATTAGCAGATCCAGTATTAATTTAGCCCGTTACCTTTTTTTGAGTTTTTAACAAAGTGTAGAACATAAAGCAGCTTCCTCCTTTAAATTACAGACAAAAGCAGACTTTACTGTCAGGACGCTGACGCCACGTCCACCAGTCAAATCGGTGCAAACACCCCTGAACACTTCTATCAATCAGGCACTAAGCACTCCTAATCAAAGGGGAAATGGCTGCAGGGCAATGTGTAGTTAAGAACAGTGCACAATGCAAATGTGATTACAGCAGGTTATTAATAGACGCTCGTCTCTTTCATGTCATACAGTTTGACTTTGCCGCTGTCCTTTTGTTACAGGCCAAAGAATCAGAACATCTAAGAAGAACCTGACATCAACAAAGGCCTTACTTCTCATTGTCGTAGTACAACTTCCCAATGGCCCACGCCACAATTATAGGGAATGGTATACCTGTGGAGAAAAAAAAAGACAAATGACAGACTTCCTCCATCTTTCTGTCCTATTCAGATCACAAAACAGCACTGCAGGGTTGTCACGCTGCCGTATGAAATCCTCGTCTCCGTCTTCAGCACCAGCCTGCCAAGCTCTGTCAAAAGCGATTGTTGCTGGTGTGCTCTGACCCACAGATGCAAGCCAGGACCTGTCACCATCCCAATATTTCTTTGTGAATGAATGAAAAGCTGGACTCCGGCTGATGATAATGCAGAGCGATCGGCGGCTTTACCGACTTATAGCAGCGTAATAAGGCAGTCAAACAGCCGTTACTTACATCTAGATGACACTAACGGCGCCATGAAGGCCCTGCCAGCTGCCGCGTCACACGTGTAAGTGTCACGTCTCTGGAAATGCTCCACTTCATTAGCAATACGCTGCCATCAGTGTAATGTTAAACCTCAGGAAATCCAGTGTGGCAGCCCCGGATTAGCTGAAAAACGTCATTTGTCTCGTTGTTCTCGTCTCTTGTCCAAACCGCTCTGCCTTCACATCTCTGCTCTTCAAGCCCGACCCGAAGCTAAGCGAGGCAAGTAAAATTTGATCTTATTTATTTTTTCACAGCCCTCCTTCACACGGAGGCTTCACGCTGCCCTGAGGGAAATGTAATCCAGCTGGCACAATACACCTAATCTCAGCAGCACATAGTTTAGTTTGACAGTGTGAAACGGGGCGTTCGAAAACTCCTCACCAATACGTTTCCCAGCTGCCACGAGAAATCCTGCTATCTCCATCAAGACCGCCGCTCCCATTGTTGGCTGAATTTGTATCTGACCTTCAGTTTGTTCTGCTGGAATGAAACTTACCCAAACTGACAAGACTTAAACCCACAGTTCAGCATCATGGGGAGCAATTTCCCGCTTTCTCACTGACAGTTTAATAAAAAAAGAAATGATACTACTCTCATGTCTGCGCGACAATCACTCAGCTAGAGCCAGGAGGTGATTAGCTTAGCTTAGCATAAAGACTGGAAGCAGAGGGAAACAGTTAGCGTGGTGCATAACTCCATAAAACCACATTTTGTCCCATTTACTCTTCTGATTGTGTACAGATTAAACAGACACACAGAATATTAATACCTAAGCTTCAGAGATGATGGCTGATGTATTTTACCTTTAGGCACAATCAGGCTAACAGTCTTTATGCTAAGCTACGCACCTAACACACAGACACAGGAGTGGTATCAATCTTCAACCAAAGCGTGTGAGGCTTTCATGAAGGTGAACAGTGCAGGTGGTTCACAGAGACAGGAGGCGTACGCACACCAGCCGATGCAGATGAACATCCACTTGCGCAGCTTGTCGGTGGAGTAGGTGAGGACGATGGCGGTGTGGAGGTAGCAGCCTTCGCCAAACATCCAGAAGAAGTTGGTGGAGTGGAAATAGTTGAAGGAGGCGGTGACAAGACGGCACCAAACCTACAAAATCAAACATTTCAGTTTCTCAGAAATACAATGTTCGATCTTACTGCAGAGCTGTTTAACAGGTTACCACAAATTATTCAAGTAAGACTCGACAGCCGGCTGAGAACAGCTTCTCCCGCTGAGCTGCTGAGTATCCTGTAACTCAAGAGGTCTGACAGAAACTAGACGTCTGCAGCTCCTCGAGGCTCTGCTGTCAGCCTTCAGAAACCCAGCCCGGCAGTGCAGACTGTGGCCAATCACAGGCCATTTCAGGGAGAGGGCGGCGCTCCTATTGGCTGCTCTACAAATGCATGCATGCGTGCAGCGTTGGACACTCGTGATGCATCCTCTGCCTACAGCTGTGTGTGTGTGTGTGTGTGTGTGTGTGTGTGTGTGTGTGTGTGTGTGTGTGTGTGTGTGCGTGCGTCACAGCTGCCTCGCCGGCCCCAGTGGCGCTCTGTTTCGGGGGGGCCTCTCTGAGACGATGGGTCTTGGGGGGACACGGGTCGTGTCAAGGCTCAAGCTGGCCCTACGAGGACGAGGTCTCGCAGGGCGACGCCTCTTTCTGCTGCTGTTGGGACTCGTGGGTTTGGTGGGAGGGGCTTCGCGGAGGGATACGCGGCGGCAGGTCGTTCAGCTGTTGTCCACTGCAGCTTTAACGGCAGAAACATGCTAACTTTCCCGCTTCCATGTTCGTCAGTCTTTTGTCTTACAAGCTTGTTGATCTGGTGACTCAGCGTGACGCTCAATCACACGACGGCTCTCTGTTGGCTTTAATTCAGCACCTGTTATCTGCAGCTCGTGAGAGCAGAGGCTGAATGTGAAACGTCCTTGAAGGCACCACAGAGGAAGAACTTTTCAACAAACCTTCAACAGACAGGAAGGAAAATGTTTATATCGTGTCGTGCTTCAACGTCAGAAAACAGTTTTTGACAGCTGATTTAGGATTTGGGTCATTTTTAGTGAACACAAACAGGTTTGAGCACAAAAACAAGGGTTGACTTCACAAACCGTTTAACTGATGACGCTATTTTAGATTATTCTTGACGATATGTTGATCTGCCTTTTGGTTTCTGATGTCCCTTCCTGTCTGTGACCCCATCGGCTTCTACTGAAGAGGTAAACCTTTAAAAAGCCTCACAAATACACAGTTTCATTTCTGAAAGAGGCGAAACAATTTCCTAAACCCGTCGGACTGTTTGGGACTATTTTCAGCAGCGGATGAATCCACGTTTGGTGCTGTAGTGGGTGTTTGAGGCAGCAGGATGGTGTGCGTGTATGTGTGTGTGTGTGTGTGTGTGTGTGTGTGTGTGTGTGTGAGGCTGTGATACACTGAACTGTTAGCCGTTAGCATTCACTGCTGGCTCGGTGCTTCGGGTTCGTACCACGTTACTCTCGTGCACCTCAGGACTCATGGTCAGCTGGACGATGAACCAGGTGGCGTTCCTCAGGATGAAGGCGGTGATGAGGTTCCAGTGGATGATGTTTCTCAGGCAGCGGATGCTCCTGCGAGACGAAGCGAGGGGAAAAAACTCAGCGTCAAAAACAACAGGATCCCACAGTGAGCAGAGAGGTGAACGACAAGCGACGCTCGCTGCTCCTCTCTTCAAACAAAGACACCAAACTGTCAGGACTCAACTGTCCGTCCACTCCGAGCTCAGGAAAGGAAGACGTGAACATGAACGATGAGAAATATACTGAAAGGATTTTGCATGTTCCTCCCTGATAAAAAATAACATTTCAAAGAAAAAGAACATGAACAATGAAGAGGTTCAGCCTCAAAGTGGCGTTTCGCCCCTGATCTAACGTGAAGTAACATTTCATTCCCGCTGTTTGCTCTCTTGTTTGTGTCATGTCCTGAAAGCCTGATGTTTTTTTAATGCTGTAAATAAATCGACCTTAGGATACAATTAAAATCTGCTGAAGTGCCTCAGAGCGAGCGAGCGTCGAAAATAGAAGCTCACGAATGAGCGGACGCAGCACAGCGGCCGCGGTCACTGTAGTGACGGCCTCACCAGCTGACGGCGTCATCGGCGAGCGGCGGCTGCGTCTGCTCCGCCAGCCGTGAATGACGGGATTTATTTTTTAGCGTGCATCAGTTCTTAATAGGCGTCACTTGCGCCGCTTTGTGCTGACTGAGCAGACGAGACATTGAATTATTGCAGCTTTTCATGTTTTTATCAAGCGTGCGGCTCTTATAGAAAATACAGGCTAATTAACAGCAACAGCTGCACAGAAAGACTAATTACAACATTACACAGAAGCAAAGAAAGCCGCCTGCAGGGGACAGAACATGCACATTTCTGATTTATAACGCAGGTTGTCCCACAAACAAGTGGCTAATGTCCCCGCTGTGTCACACTGTTTCTGGAGCTTCCATTAGCATCACAGAGGCCGGCGCAGCGGGGGGGGGCTCTCAGTCCCGTTCATTACTCTGAGTGACCTCACTTCCCCCGGCGTCCTGCCTCTGGGGTCGGCACGGCCGGACGAGGGTTCATCAAGCAGAGACGTGAGCGCTCCTGGAGACACGTCTTTGTTAAAGACGCAGAGAAAGACATGAAAAAGGATGCGTCCCCGCTGTCCTGAGAGCTGAAACCACCTCCACTACGTCCACAACAAGTACCAAAAGTACCAACGTACAAGTACTTCAACACATTCACCACCACAGTATTTCATCCTGTCATATCATTTTACTTACATCACTGTGTTTTACTTTGATGATACATATTTCATGATTCTGTATTACAACGTGTTACTGTATCGTATGTACACAGAACGTCACTCACACGTGTAGAACTTCATCATATTATTACATATATGTTGGATTTATTATGAGACTTTATTGATCCCTGAGGGCAAATTCATTCATACTGCAATACAGCAGATAACATGAAGCCCAGTTATTCAGTCATCAGGAATCTGAAAAGTTTCCTTCAGACGGCCCTTCGTCGTCTCTGCTGTCTCTCAGTCTCAGTCTGTCTCTCTGTCTCTGTCTCTCAGTCTCAGTCTGTCTCTGTCTCTCAGTCTCTCAGTCTCAGTCTGTCTCTGTCTCTCTGTCTCAGTCTGTCTCTGTCTCTCAGTCTCAGTCTGTCTCTCTGTCTCTCTGTCTCTCTGTCTCTCAGTCTCAGTCTGTCTCTGTCTCTCAGTCTCAGTCTGTCTCTCTGTCTCTCAGTCTCAGTCTGTCTCTGTCTCTGTCTCTGTCTCTCAGTCTCAGTCTGTCTCTGTCTCTCAGTCTCAGTCTGTCTCTCTGTCTCTCAGTCTGTCTCTCAGTCTCTCAGTCTCAGTCTGTCTCTCTGTCTCTCAGTCTGTCTCTCAGTCTCAGTGTGTCTCTGTCTCTGTCTCTCAGTCTCAGTCTGTCTCTGTCTCTCAGTCTCTCAGTCTCAGTCTGTCTCTGTCTCTCTGTCTCTCTGTCTCTCAGTCTGTCTCTCTGTCTCTCAGTCTCTCAGTCTCAGTCTGTCTCCGCTGTCTCTCAGTCTCAGTCTGTCTCTCTGTCTGTCTCTCAGTCTCAGTGTGTCTCTGTGCTGCTGTAATATGAGCTTGTCCCTCAGGGATCAATACAGTCTCATTTTTCATAAACTCTGTGTTTAAAAAAAGCTTTTTTTCTGTGAAAAATGCCTCCGATGACTCGTTCAAACATTAACGCATGTGATCACACGGACGTCCGTCCTCTCAGACTGAGACGGGTCAGAGGACGTGTTTGGACCTGCCGGCTGAAGCCTGGTGTGCACTTTAATAAGAGGGTGACCGAGGTCTGATTTATTAATGTCTTCCTCTCCTGATCTAACAAAGGGGGAGGCGGCCGTGGGTGAAGGTGAACAGTCGTCTTCGGCCGGTTGCCCCTCGAGCTCGCTGGATCACGACCACCTGACTGCAGACAGGACTCACAGTGAAAAACAAGCAAAGAGATCTTTGTGCTCTTCAGGTGTGAGACTGTTTGACTGACGTCTGGAAAACGTCTCCAGACAAAAACACACCAGCAGCTGCATTAAGGTTCATTTGATTGGCTGGATCCAATCAGTGTCAATCAAGAGTCCCAGTTACAGTTTCTCACATCGCAGTGAAAACAGGAAGTGGCACACCGTAAGCGAGCGTCCAGCTGACGACTGAGAGCGCCTCCCATGATGCATTTCATTGAGAAACATCCGCACACGGCTCAGACACCATCTGAAGATAAAGCGGAGGAAACACTCAGCAGTTCACAGATTCTGGGTCAGTTTCAGATGAGTGAACCTCTCAACCAAACTGTCAATACACTGACAGCTAATGGCCGACAGATAACGACACAGTCCCGCCGGATGACGGCGGAGCGCCCGGCGCTCGCGTGCCGAGGACGCCGTCAAAGGGAAACCTTAAAGCTCGAACTCACAGTGTGATTTCTGTTCTGCTTCGCTCAGAAACGTCACCTCACAGAAGGCGCTTCAGTGATTTTTGGATGAACTTTTCTGTCTCGGCTCTGATCCTCTTCTCTCCTTTCAGTTCCACAGCACTGAACACCAGCGTCAACCTGTCCCTCCACCCCGGCAGCGGCGGCGGCGGCCTCACCTTAAACGGCCCTCGCTCTCATTAAACAGTGAAGAAGGTGAGTAATAAATGTCAAACTCCTTCGCTCTCGTGTCATTTCCAGCCCCCCCGTCCGAGCCCACACACTGTTCATAAACTCTCAAACGTCTGTCCTTTCACGCTTTTCTCACCCCTCCGGAGTGTCTCGGGGATCGATCGCGGCGCCGGTCGTTGAGGGTGCTAAGACCTTTCTCTCTCTGTTTACTTCAGTGTCGGGGAAACTCATCGCACCTCCGCCGCTCGTCCCAGCAGGCCTTTGCTTTTCTCCGCTCTCAGACGGGTATATTATTCCCATTTGTGGGGAAATGTGCCCTAGTTTTTGCGGGCGCCTAAACCCCTTTACATCTGCGGGATGGAGATAGGGAACGCTTCATCCCATGACCAAACGGTTTGTGAATAAGAACGAGAGGCGCTTTGAACGAGGGATCTTAGCAGCACGGACGCTTCTGTCACATCAAGGATGTCTTTAGGATTATCGGCGGCCCGGCGGCGGCGGCGGCGGCGGCAGAGCCAACACTTACCTCAAACACAAGAAGAGGAAGAAGGCGACGAGCAGAGCCACCATGGAGATGCAGTGACCCAGGAAGTTTATGATGACGGCGATCTGGTAGTGCATCTTCCCTTTTTTCTGCAGTGAGGACAGAAACACAGGATGAGAGCAGAGACCGACGGTGTGCATTTTGCCTTTCAGCAGAGCCGACTCCTGCTGGGGGTCTTAACGGGACGAGTTGGGGGGGGGCACAGTTTTAAAGAAGCAGGAGTGAGCTGCACATGACTGATGGCTGCACTGTTTATTCAGCTCAACCAGAACAAACTTCAAACATTCTGACATGATATCAGGAAACAGCAGCTATTTAGTCCACAGACATGGACGGATTATGAGACAATGAGCCCACTGACACAGACAGAGACCCCCCAGACCCCCCACAGCAGAGCAAGACGTCCACTCTGAACGAGTCACAGCTCTGGAGTTATATCCTGTCTGTGGTTGTGTTTTGTCTCTGTGGTCACTTTGGTCTCTTTGTTGCTGTGTTTTGTCTCTTTGTGGTCATTTTTTCTGTCTCTGTGGTTGTCTCTCATCTCCCTGTCGTCTTGTTGTCTCATTGGTCACTTTGGGTCTGTTTGTGGTCATAGTTGTGTTTCATCTCTTTGTGTCACTGTAGTGGTGACGGGGTTCTGGTCTTGGTCTGGACCTCTTCATTGATCCATCCAGGACATTAAAAGCCACCCATCACCCTGCAGGTCTCAGGGGCCGTGGCGCCCCTCCGGTCCTGGTTTTGAGACATGAACAGTGGGAGGCTGATGGACGTGGACGACCTCACACATGCAGCGCCCGTCCACACGAGGCCTTCTGGGAGCTCGGGCGCGGCTGCGGCTTTCCGAGCATCTCCCTGTGAATCTGTGCCTGTAAGTCCACTGTCTGACTCAGAAATCCATTGTGATCGGATTTTCCCCGCACTACCAACAGTAATCTGTGCTGTAAGTGGATTTATGTAACCTGCTGGTGTCTACGCCGAGATTAAATGTGGGCATGTTTAATCCCTGCACCGCCCGCCCTCGAACGCGTCATGTTTCCCATTCACTTTATTTTGGTGCAGCAGCTCCAGTCTTTAACTCGCTCTCAGTCTACGGCGGACCGATGACGACGTGAACGTGCATCGACTCGTCTGACGGTTACAAATCGAGTCACGTGAGCGTTTCCTGAGCTGCCAGCTCCGTGGCTGAGCTTTGATTTACTGTAGACGGCTGCTCTGTGGGGGCAGCGCTGGATTCTTTCAAGTCTCCTTAAACAGAATATCTACTGTAAAGAGCCACGATCACAATCACGCCTGCTTCAAACCCGCTTTCAAGCATCACTCACACTTCACGAAGCGAGACGCTGAGACGACGGCAGGATCCGAACTCGTCTCTGAAGTCGTAAAACTGAGCACAGCAGCACAAACGCCTTCGGGACAGGCGGGAAACGTGCACGCCATTATCCCCGAAGACGCAGAGCTCATGGAGGGAGCTCGGGGAGGCAGGAGGAGGTCATGACGGCGGCGTTCAGAAAAGGTGGAAACACTTTCTCCAAAAGGACGTCGTCTCCGGCTCGTGGCTCCACATCAGACCTCTCCCATCTTTTATTTAAACAATATCAGCTTTCGCCATTAGAAGCTTTGGAGCCTCACAGGTTAGAGAGGACAGATTACAGGTAACAGCTGCTCCCAGGTCTGTCAAACTGTTCAATCAGAGTTTGGGTCTCATTAGGACGAGAGGACGGTGGCCCGGAAAGGTCAACTTAAGGTACACGAAGCAGGAGTTTCCTAAAAAATGAACAGAGCAGAAAACGAGGGGAGTTTCCAGGGGACAGTAAAGAGTGACGAACACACCTGGAACAGGTTATTTGCTGCCGTGGTCATTAAGTTACTGAATGATCTATCAGTGATTTTGGAAAATTGATCATTTTCTTCCTGTTTAACATTCTGACTCTCACGATCCGGACATTATTTTGGATATTTGCTGTTAGCATTAGCCTTTTGCTAATTACTAGACTGATCTGAATCATACAATCACAAAGTTTAACATAAAACACTTACATCCGTTTTTTTCTGTGAAGTGAATTACGAGTTGGTTTTTTCACTAATTTCTGTGCTGAACACGTTTTCTTCACTTCTTCTTCAGCTGCAGTGTGTTGAGCTCTCCAGGCCACCGTACAGGAGTCCGGACCCTGGTTTCTGGTGCACCTGCAGCCTCAACACTGAATCAGAGAGGAAGCCTTGAAACTGAATAAGGCCAGTTAAACTGAGCGTGTGAAACCGTGCGCAGCAGAAACCTAATGGAACAAACCAGTTTCACACACGCTGAACCACAGTCCACATTCTGCTCCAGAAACACGTCGTAAAGTTCAGCCGGAGCTAATTTGAGGCTTCAGCAGTCTGTTACCACGTGAGCGCCGCCGTCCTGGGACTCGTATCCGTGTGGTCTGACTCGCGTCCCTCCGCTGCAGTAAAACACATTTTTTCACCAAACAAGGACTGTAGGTTTCGTCCCTCGTCTTTCACAGCAGAGCGATGCTAAAAAGGGACCGTTTGAAGGGCGGTTTGACAGCAGGAGGGATTAGAACGATTACAGATTGAGTGACTGCTCCATCACTGTGCATGTGAGCAGACCTGACAGAGATGTGAATCAGTCACTGCACACACAGCGGCTGACACATCAGGACCTAAATCAAGGAAACAGGAGGTTTTAAGGTGGACGGCAGCGCTGAGCCTGGGGGGGGGGGGGTGGACGACCCGCCCACCGCTGCCCGCCGGTGCTGCAGGAAGTGACTCCCACAGGAGCCCAAAGCAAACCTGACTCACTCTCCATCTGTGAGAAACAACAAAGACTCTTATCGGATTTTTGAGAAAATAACCTCGAGAGCGTCCCGAAACCAAAAGAGGATTTTTCCCCTCAAGCAAACTTCCCAATAAGCCTTTGATCCACATAGTTTCTCTTCCCAGTGGGACCACTGAATATCTGGTTCAATACGGGCTGAACTTTAAAGAGAAGCTCCTTCCACCCGCCTCCTTTTCCCACGCGTCAATCACGCCGCCGCTGCCACCTGCTGATTTATTTCATGGCTACAAAAGGAACAAAATCAAAGCCACGTTTTTAAAAGGTCAGACAGTCTCTATCCATCTTCTGCGCGGATCGATGGGACATCAGACTCGGGGAAAACACTAAATGAAAGGTCTCAGTCCGCAGCGCTGCTTCCTGGCGCTCACGGATCTATAGCGTATAAATGAAGTGCGCCTGGTGAGCTGAGGGACAGGCCGACACGCCTCCACACGTGAGGCAAAGACGCTTCACGTTTTCTTTTTGTCCAGAAATCTCATGAAGAGACCTGAACGGACAACGAGCTGACGCCTCGAACAAACAGAGTGTGTGTCGTCCGAAGGCCGATAAAACTCTGAAAACATGAAAAACACGTCCTTCATGTTCCTTCATCACCACAAAAACACACACACACCGGTTTGTGTTCGCTGGGACGAAGAATCCGGTCGTCGGCTTTAGGGTGAGATGAGAAGATCAGCGCTACTCTCATGTCTGGAGGCAGTTAGCTTAGCCTAGCATGAAGAAACGAACCGAAACCACAACACGCTGATTTTACCCTGCCGGTTGTGTATTTGTCGCTGTGGGCAGGCTAGCTTCCAGTCTCTATGCTAAGCTAAGCTAAGCATCGTAGCTTCAGATGTAGCATACAGACATGAGACGTGCTGTCAATCATCTCACGATGTCGCTGGACAGACGTGAGACTCGTTACAGATGATGGCTGAATAAACATGAACACAGGGGAACATGCCTGCTCTAAATACTCACCAGAGCACCGAATGTGTATTAATCCGCAGCTGAAAATAGTCCCCAACATTGACATTACGTGTTTAAGACTTCAGTATGAAGACATGGGCTGAGGGCGCAGACTCAGAGTCCTGAACCGACACTGCTGCTTTACCGAGCAGAAGAACAATACAGAATTAAGAAATCTTTAACCCCTAAAGCTGCACGAGGATATCGACTGATGTGAGACAGGAAACCCTGCTGCAGCAGCACAGGGACGGTGAATACTCAGCTCCAGCAGATGGTCGGTCAGACAGACACCGTGTCGTGTGTTTCCATCATGTCATCTCCAATTTTACATACAATAAGTGTCTCCCTGATTTAGGTCAGCCTGTTCTGTCTGAATGCTTTGTCCTTCGCTCCATCCTAATTAAAATAAGCGCTCGCCATCATCACATCTGCACATCACAATACAGCGTCCAGGTGGATGCAAAAAAAAAAAAAAAAACAGGCCTGCGACATGTGAATGGATGAAAATGTGGAGCACAGCAGGAGCGTCACGGCGGCGCTGCTGCTTTCAGCCAAACATGAGCGACTGCGTTTTGCTCTCGCGTCGCTGCAGGACAGCGGCGTTTCCAAACCTCTGCTGCGTCTCTGGAGGATTTTACAAAATGAAGCACTTTGAGTGCGTTCGAAGGAGGAAGAGCTGCGGGTGGATGTGCAGCCTCACCGTGAAGCTGCAGCCTTCAAGCGACGCCGTCGGACGGTTTGTTGTACATTTGTGGTATTTTTAGGGTTTTTTATGGCTGCAGGCTCTGAGCAACAAACCCTGAATCAATATTTACTCTAAATAAGCCTCCAGTCGACCTGCTGCACCATCCTCCACCTCTAACCTCGCTTTGGTTTCTGATTACTGAGTGTTTCATGCTTAGAGGCTGTTTGTGAAAAGCCTCACTAATCAGGACGCACACACGCACACACACACACACACACACGCGCGCGCACACACACACACACACACACACACACACACACGCACACACGCACACACGCCCACACACACACACACACACACACATGCACGCACACGCGCACACACGCACATACACACACACACACACGTGCGCACACACACACGCACACACACACACATGCACACACACACACACGCACGCACGCACACACACACACACACACACGGACGTGTTACCTCCTCGTGAAGTATGGCCTTACACATGGAGTAGTTCCCCTTCAGTGCCCACGTCCCGTTTGCCAGACATTTCCTGTAAACATTATCTGCAGAGAGGAAGAGGAGGAGAAGAAGACAGAGCGCTGTTATCAGCAGCTTTCAGGCTTTTCACTTTCTCTGCTTTCAGGATGCGAACGCTCATTTTTCTGCCTCCTGCTTTTTGGCCTCGCGTCTGTGAAAATGTGCAAAATGTGAATTCCTGCTGGATTCATAGTGGCACTGTGACCTTTACCTTTTTTGAGACTAATCTGGAGAGATATCATTAGAGGAAGTCGTACAAGCTGAGACTTTTCACACGTTTGCTGTCAGGACAGTTTACCGCCGTCTGCCCGCGTCCGGCGTCGGCGTCCTGCGTGAGCTGACCCACGCTGCACCTCCAGTCCAGCCGGTCGACCGCGTGGGAAGAGCAGGGCGGCGAGTTCTTCGCATCAACGTGAGCCGAGACGCAACTAAAAGACACGTTTTTAACATTTCGCCCTTTGAATCAAAGGAGAGGCGCGGTCACCAGTGTGAGGGCGTTCGCCGGCTCTCATTTCTGCACACTGCTGGATAATATCGAGCCAGAGAGTCGGGGGTCGCCATGAAGGCTCTGACAAGTGATGAGTGAAATTACATTTTCCATGCAGGGCTGCAGAGTCACAGCACACACAGGACAGAAGGGACATAATCTCCAACAAATTTCACATTTGTCATTTCACATTTATTATCTCTTAAGATGAAGGAAATGAAATCGTCAAATAGGACACTGTGGAGCTGAAATACTGCAAATGAGGCAATTTCAAGTTGAAAGCAGAGACGTCAGACGTTTTTTACTGATGATTTCTCCTCAGCAGCCGTCTGCAGAGCAGCAGGTGAGGCTGGATGACGCGTTCAAGAGCGAAGCTCCAGGTTGAGTTAGTTATCTCACCGTCAACGAAGGTTTCCTGTCAGCGGAGGATTCTGACGCTCAGCAGCGAGAGCACGCACGACGTGTCGCCCTTTAATCGCTCGTCCCGTCCCCAAACGTCCCGCTCTGAGCTTTATGGACAGCTCTGACCCGGCGCCGCCGGCGGGTCGACTCGGGTCGTTACACTGAAGTCTGCCGCCGACACACTTGAAGCCGCGTTGTTTTTCTGTGCGACAGGAAACGCTTGAAATCTGTCAGCCAGCAGAAATAAAGACACATGAGTGAAACGGAGGCTTTGTTTGCGTCCGTTTGACAGGTTCCATCGGACAGACGTTCAGCCTCTGAGCAGCTCGCTCATCATCAGGTCACTCTTCATCCTCGCTGAACCTTCAAAGCAGCATAAAAACACATAAATCTCTAACGAGCCAGCTGGAAACACACACACTTCTGTCTGATGCACTGGTTTGAATCAGACATTCAATTTGTCCCATTTCGTCCAAGACGTTGATTTATGACCAAACACCCTCAGCTGGACTTTATATTCAGTGCTAATTAGCAGACATTAGCATGCTAACAGGCTGAACCTGCTCACAGTAATAATGTTAGCATGTAGGTGTTAGCATGTGGCTCAGCACATCCTCACGAGCCTCTCAGTGCTGCTGACGTTGTTGAAGGATTTAAGTCTTTCAGGACAAACCCGACATCACGACTGTACGTCCATTCAGAAATGTTCTGATGTATCACCTGTATCCTCACCAGTGTCCACGTGGCCTGAGACGGAGGCTGATGAGCCCAAACGCATGTTTTAATAATGAGGGATTTTGAGGAGGGTAAGAGATGAGATGGGATTGGACTGCCTGAGGGCAATAATGTGCAATGAGCTGAGTAAAAATAGCATGTTGACGGTGTAAGAGGACTGTCAGCCCCAATCAAGATTACCTCGCATGTGATATTCCCTAAACCCCAAACGCAATATCCTGCAGAGCCTTAAAATCTGTCTGTGGAGAATCGAGTCAACGTCAAAAGTTAGCAGCGATGAAGTTCTGTGAAGGACTGAGCGCACGACGTGCACACGCTTCGTGCTTCTGCGTCCAGACGCGACGGCGAGCGACGAGCGTTTGTCATCATCAGACCTGAAGCTGCTTTATTTCTCTGGAGGAAAAACACTTGGACAATCAGAGCTGTGACAAACTGGATTCTGGCCGAATCTCCTCATTAAAAACAAACACTTTGTCCCATAATTCCCTTCTGTTATTCAAGTCGAATTCGCATGATTCTGCATGATGGGACAGCTTTCCTCTGGGTTCATGGTCGCAAACCATTAGCATGAATTACAGTCGAAGCACTGAAGTGACCTCATGAAGAAAACACACATTTAAAAAGCAAAGTGTGTTTTCTTCAAAGAAGGTTTACACACCCACGGTTAGCCAATCAGAGGCGTCGCAGCAGACGTCTTCAAAGCTTTCATTTAGAGACGCTGGAGCCTTCAAATCAAGCAGAAGGACCTTGAAATGACGTCTCTCTGGCACTGACCACAGGCTGATTCATGGCTGTTAAAGCTCTTTACAAAAACACACGATATCTGTGCTGATGTTTCAGAACGAGGAGCTGATGTCTGAAGTCCTGATGATGGCGTCCTCTGTGTTTTTAAGCTTCTCTTTTTCTGTCAGTTTGCCTGAGAAGAGGTGAAGGAAGTTTTCCAGCTGAAGCACATGAAGGTGGATTTAATACGCAGCAGCTACAGGATGCAAAGAGCTGAAACATGTGAGAGGAAAAGTGAGAAGAAGGGACGAAGAGCCAGAGCTCAGCCGTTCACACGCTCAGCTCGTTTGTTTCATCCACACATAGAGTGAAACGCAGAAAGCAGAGTTCATGTTTCGGGCAGGTCTGTGCTGGAACCAGAAGAACTGCAGTAAAGGATCTCCACACAGCAGCATGCTAAGCTAGGCTAACCGCCTCATCGCCTCGTCTTTGTGGGACAGACAGTGAGCGACTGCGTGTCCCTGAACGTGGACTCCGTCCTGTAATGAGCTGCCGTAAAAGTGAGTGAATTCTGCAGTAAGTGGACAGAAAGCACTGGGGGGGGGGGGGGTTTACGGCGGGACGGGAGCCAGGTCCTGAAGCTTCTTGGAAGAATCCATCGTCCTCTCACCTCATTAAATCCACAGGCTGCACGCTGAGCAGCAGAGCGCCGTGAACATTCACGCAGCACAAGCACGAGGTGGGATCCCCCCCCGTCCACTTCCTGCTGCAGGAACGAGCCTCTGAAAGCATCGTAAAACAGCGTTTGAAGGGTCACGAGCTCAGCGTCCTTAAAATAGCCTCTGATTTCATTCAGACGGCTGCCAAACTGGTGACGTGCCAGAAGTTCTATTAACGGCACGCAGGTTCGTATCTGGAGCGTCAGAGGCTCAGTGAGGCCTTCACTGTTTGAAGACATGTAGTACACAGCACTTTAATCTTTGCTTAGCGACCACCATTGTTGTTTCTGAACGGGGTAAGGCCGCGCCCGGGCCGCGCCAGGCGCTAAGTCCCGGCTGTGGAAACAGGAGCTGCAGGTACGTGTGGATGGAACACAGGCAGCGCTCCAAGGCCGCGGCTCAACCATCTCCCAACGCTGCAGCCTGCGCACACTGCTCAGCAGCACCGAGCGCTCTTCAGAGGGTCCCGCGAACACAACACGGCTGTACGCTGACCCAAATTTAGTCACGCTGGCTCAGCAGTTCAACACATCGGATCAATGGCTGCAGCGAAGAAGCGTCTTCCTCCTCTGAGAGCGCCGTCCAATTAGAAAGCAGCAGCAGCAGAAGGAGGCGAAATAACTGAATATTTACACTAAATGAGACGTTTTTTTATGCTCTTCTGCAGAACAAATGTGAGCTGCAACACGATGCGTTTACTGTCAGCCGCCGTGTGTGAAGCTCTCAGCTGTAACACTGTAGTGTTTGTTTTGACCATTTGATCCATCAGGGAGCAGCTTTCAGAGCACATTCAGACCGTGTGACTGCAGCTGAAGCTCTCTGCATTAGGACAGTTCTCTGCTCTAACATGATGTTCTGCCTATTGTCCTGCAGTGTCTTCTGAAACGTCCACGAGGACATCAGGGTGCATGTGCAGGACGTCACTCTGGAACAAAACAGTGATGTTTGCACTAAAAACAAACAAAAATATCACCAAAATAAACCCTGAAAGAAGTCGTGATGACTGAGATGTTCACGCTCCACTGGATGACTTTTATCACTCTTTATAAAAAAAAAAGCTTTAAAGGTCGAGTGTGGACGATTTGTGAGGCTCTACAGGCAGAATGGAACAAAATACTCATCAGTGTGTTTTCATCAGTTAAAGTCACCTGAAAATAAGAATCAGGTTTTCACGACCTTAACGAGCTCTTTTATCAGCTCACCATCCGCCATGTTGCACTGCCATGTTTCTACAGAAGCCCAGAGAGGACAAACCAAACGGACTCTAGAGAGGACGCCGCTAAATCCAACAAACTGGAGCTTTAAGGACTCGACGAACTTTGTCGGAGTATTTGTACAGTGTGGTATTTGTACTTCAGTGAAGGATCTGAAAGCTTCCTCCTTCGCTGTAAACGGGGAGTGAATCATGGCGTACGTCTCTTCTCTCTCCTCCACAAACACATCTCTTCACTAACGACTCATAAATCCCAAAGTCAGACGGCAGCTGCTGTTTCCACGTCTCCCGACACCTCGGCGCTCAAATAATCAGGAGCATTCAGGTGAGCAGCCGTACCTGCGCTCCCTGCTGCTCATGGAAACGTCCGCCGCCACCTCGTTTTCATTAGAAGAGAAACTTGTTAAACTCGTCCAGGCTGGAAACTGGAGCAGCTCCTGAGGAGGTGCGGGCGGTCTGCAGCGAGGGGGAGACGTGCCAGCTTTCAGGGGGAGTGGATTCTGGCTCGCTCCTGTTTGGTTCTGCAGAATGAGACACCTCCAGGGTTTGAGGAGGACTGCGCAGTCTGTCCTGAAACCAGGCGAGTAATCCACTTTCCATCTGACGGTGGAACGTGTGAAGAACTGGAAACCTCTGAAACCAGTCAGGCTCCAGTTTACACCCCCGTCTGTCCACACTCACAGGACAGATTCCAGGTAGAGACATGCTGTCTTCACTGTCCAGAGGAGTCCAGAGGACTGACGGAGAGACACCAATCGGCTGAAGATGCGATGTTTCAAATACGGACGCTGCTGCAGAGAAGCTGCAGACTGTGAAGCATGGGACGTGCCTCGTGAGGTCACAGTGACCTCTGACCTTTGACCTTTGACCACCAAAATCAAATCAGTTCATCTTTGAGTCCAAGTGAACGTCTGAGCCACATTTGGAGAGATTCCCTCTCAGCGTTCCGGAGATAACGAGACTGACAGGACGGACAGGCGCGCTTCTTTTCCACACCTGCTCACCTGATCAGGTGTGATGTGACCCGTCTGAGCGCACATTCATGTATTAATCTTCAACAGACGCTGTGTCGATGCGCTGCCTTCCCTGTGAGTGAGCAGGAGGGTGAGCTGGGGTGAGGGGTCGTGCCACCCAACCGACCTCCGGCACATCTCTAAATAAAACTACCCCCCACCCCCACTCCTCCTCCTCCTCTTTGACTGGTGCAAGACCCGACAACTCGCAGCGAGTCAGAGAAATGGGCATCCACGCACACGCTCAGTCACACACGTGCACAGACATACATATGAGATCCACAGGCCCCCCTCTGGGGACCATTAAGGGAAAGTCAAGCTTGGCAGCAAATGGTGGAGGCCTTTCCGGGCGGGGCAGCAACACAGACAGCTACGCCAGGCTGAGTCACGGGCCCGGGGGAGGGCGCGCGGCGCCGCGGGCGGCCATCACGATCCAGCGGCTGAGCGGTCTGGACGACGCCCCCCGGACGTCCCCTCCTTGCATATGTTTGACAACACGCCGTAAATCATCTGAGAGAGCATCAAATGCATCGAGGAGCCGCCATGATCAGCTCCATCAGCGCCATCAGCGTCCGTCGCCCAATTAGGCTCGTGGATCGGTCCTCCGCTCTGATCTTCAGACCTGAACTCGCTCCACACGTCAGACTCTGTTTGTGTCTTCTTCTCTCGTGAGGAGACGAGGCAGAATCTCTCTGCCGGCTCGCAGAGTGAGACGTTCTGAGAGGTTACGGTGGTGTTAATGATGGCCGCCATCGCCGGCTTTGACCACCTGATGACCTCACAGGCCGACAAACTGCTTTAGAATTTGGTTCTTGTTCCTCTTCTTCAAATATTTCATTCATCATTATATTTATTCCGTACAGACAGACTTAGATGAGGACATCAGAGAGGGAAAATGTCACATGTCTGTGTACTTTTACTCTGAAGGCTTTAAGTACAGTTTCCTGATTATACTTTTACTGAGGTAACACCTTCAGTGCAGAGTATTTTTACATGTAACAGTGTAGTATTGGTACTTTTACTGCAGTACAGCTGAGTACTTGGTCTGCTGTGGTAAGCCGCCCGCTGTGAACGCTCTGTTGTCAATAAAGTTTTGTGTTTTTGCCGTCAGGTTGATGTAGTGTTTGAGTGCAGCTCACGGCCGTCATGTGATCAGAGACAGGGACTGTGATGTCTGATGATGAGACTGAATGTCTCTTCGCTCGTTGTAAATCTCGTCCTCGACGCGTCTTCGGCTTCGGAGCCGAGCTGCAGCTGACACGCGTTCAGATCTTGGTCTTGTTTCTGCACCGGCGGCTCGGACGAGCAGGACGCCGCCTCTCGCTCTGAACTCTGCAGTGACCTCCCTCTGGACCTGAGGGCAGCAGCTACAGGCGCAGGCTTTTAAGAGCCCACTCCAGACTGAGCACTCTGCCTCCACCCAGAGACACTTATTCCTGTCCCACGTCCCCCACTACCAATACTACCAATACTACCAATACTACCACCACTACCAATACTACCAATACTACCAATACTACCACCACTACCAATACTACCAATACTACCAATACTACCACCACTACCAATACTACCACCACTACCAATACTACCAATACTACCAATACTACCACCACTACCAATACTACCAATACTACCAATACTACCACCACTACCAATACTACCAATACTACCAATACTACCACCACTACCAATACTACCAATACTACCAATACTACCAATACTACCACCACTACCAATACTACCAATACTACCAATACTACCACCACTACCAATACTACCAATACTACCACCACGTCCTCTGGCTTCCTGTATTACTGTATTTCCATCTTTCCTACACCGCTCGCTGTCCTCGACCCGCATCATCTGTGACCATGAGCAGTTTTAATTACTTAATTACTTACTTACTTACTTGGGGGGGTGGGGGGGGGGTGGGGGGGCTGAAATCAGGGCAAAAACAGACCATAAATCACTGCACACAAACACTGAATGACGTGTTTGTGGGTTTGAAGCAGCCCTCGTGTTTCTCATTGAGAAAACACAGGACACAAATAAACAGATTAAATTGGACGATGAAATGAGTCTTTGTGCCATCGAGCGGCTGCTTTCCTGCACCTTCAGCGTTTCACACGTCATTCCAGGACAGAAGAGTCCAGCCGAGGCGCTCGGACTCAGTCTGATTGATCATTTTCAGCTGCACTGAAGCGAATCGCAGAGCGACGGCCGAGCGAGCTGCTTTAACGCCCCGACACACACGCTGACCGGCCGGTACCACATTCTGCGGCCGCTGTTTGGGCTCCGGAGGCCAGTACTTCATCGAGTACTATAAATTTAAAGGCAGGACTTTTCAACGCCTCCACCAAACATGGATTCTCTCACAGGACGGACAGAGTCTCACATCCAAACGAGGGTTAGGCTGCAAACCATAATGACCAACATGTGCGAGGACTTAGAACGAGGCGCTTCAGCCAGCCGCTGGAAGGACTACTGATGGTACTACTGCAGAGTACTACTGCAGTAATCTGAAATACTCTGAGGATACACTACTGCAGTAATCTGAAATACTCTGAGGATACACTACTGCAGTAATCAGAAATACTCTGAGGATACACTACTGCATGACTGAGTACTACTGCAGTAATCTGGAAGTGAAGAAAACCAGATGCTCCTAATCTACGAACTGGCCCTTTGACCTTTCGCAGTAGAAGTACTCGGTGCAGCCTCACATGTGGGAGGCTGACAGGAGCTTTGCTCACTTCCTGTCAGTCGAGGAGCAGCTGGTGACCGAAGCTGTGGAATGAACGTTCAAACGTGTGGTAGTCCAGTTATTAGACGGGTCCATCAGGATGAGGAACGGGGAACTTTCCTCTCCGCAGCCTCGGCTGTCATCAGATTTCTCCCAGTCAGAGAACACAGAGCGGAGAACAGCAGCACCTCCGGCAGCTCCGGCAGAACGCCGCTTACACGTCGATGCATCGGCGCTAATCATCTAATAATAGAAGCAACCAGCCCGGCCACATTCCCACCACGTCACGCCTCTCCTTCAGACGCCACAGGGAACTTCTGTATGAGCCGTGACATGATGCTCCGAGGACAAAAACACGCTGAATGTGCATCCTGTAAACCAGCCATTCTACAGTACTTTTACTTTTAATACTTCAAGAACGTTTAGCTGATAACAAGTCAAAAACTCAGTAGAACAGGGGAACTATTGCTCCAACAGAACAGGAACGTTCCGCAGACATCTGGTTCAGAACATCATCACATCTTTGTCAAAGAACCACAGTTATCAGAGTGAAGACCAGAACATCTGTCTGCAAACAAACAAACAAACAAACAAACTGACGGACGTTTGGTTCATGTCAGCGTCCATCAAACAGCTTTAAAATGAAAAATAATGCAGTATTCTTACTTTGTTTTATTATTACTTTGACTGAAATAAACGGTTTGTGTTCCTCCAGAAGAACGATGCTGAACCGGATCGAACCGGACCAAACCCAACTGAACCAAACTGAACTGAACCGAACCGAACTGAACCAAACTGAACCAAACTGAACTGAACCAAACTGAACTGAACCAAACTGAACCAAACTGAACTGAACCGAACCGAACTGAACAAAACTGAACCAAACTGAACTGAACCAAACCGAACTGAACCAAACTGAACCAAACTGAACTGAACTGAACTGAACCGGATCGAACCGAACTGAACCAAACCGGATCAAACTGAACTGAACCAAACCGAACCGAACCAAACCGAACTGAACTGAACTGGACTGAACCGAACTGAACCAAACCGAACTGAACTGAACTGGACTGAACCGAACTGAACCAAACCGAACTGAACTGAACTGAACTGAACCAAACCGAACTGAACCGAGCTGAACTGAACCGAACTGAACCAAACTGAACTGAACTGAACTGGACTGAACCGAAATGAACCGAAATGAACTGAACCGAAATGAACCAAACCAAACTGAACTGAACTGAACTGAACTGAACTGAACTGAACTGAACTGAACCGAAATGAACCAAACCAAACTGAACTGAACTGAACTGAACTGAACTGAACTGAACCGAAATGAACCAAACCAAACTGAACTGAACTGAACTGAACTGAACTGAACCGAAATGAACCAAACCAAACTGAACTGAACTGGACTGAAGCAAACTGACTGCTCACACTAACAGCTGAGATCTGCAGACGTGAAGTTTGTCCGAAGTCAATTTCAAAAAGATGCTAAAATGTATCAATAAGATAAAAGAAAAAAATCTGAAATTTAAATGAATGTAAAAGTTAAAGGACTGATGAAGAGGAAGCTAAACGTGCAGCTCACAGCTCGTCGAACGGCTCACTGTCTGTCATTTATTATTCCTCCAGTCTGTCAACACGTTCACGTTTCTGCTCGTATCAAACAGCATCAGAAAGCTCAGATCGACGTGAATCGATCGACTGAAACCAGGTGAAGGTCCAATCAGAGCAGGAGGCTCAACGAGCAGCAGCAGCAGACAAACAGCGGCTTTAAAACAGACTCACCGCTGACGTCTCTCAGCGATCCGCAGACGAAAACACTCGGACAAAAACGGTGTGAAACGTCCACAAAGGTCTAGAAGATCCGCTGCAGTGAAAAGATTTAGTCCAGAACATGAACAGAATCCACAGAAACATGTTTTCTCCTTCACATCAGCAGGAGACGAGCTCGTCTTCAGCTCCTCTTCTCTGCTTTCCACCATTACAGCTTCCACAAGCTAACAGGCGGCCATCTTGTCTCCAGTTCCTCTTCCTGTCTCAGGGTTCAAATGAAACTTCTCTGACCAATCACGAGCTGCCATCCGAAGCCTAGCAACCAGAGCGGCCAATGACAGGCTGAGTGGAACAGAAGGTCCTCCTTCTCTTCTTCTGTTTGAAAATGGAGCCAATCGCAGCCGAGTTTGCGGATGACTGACGCTTTAAACAGCCAATGAGATTGTGAACACGCCGATGAGCCACTGAGTGAATATTTACAGGCCGACGCCTCAAAGCAAAGAGTTCAGAGTTCATCTGGATGTTAGAAAAGGTGAATATGATCAATGACCTCAATGTAAAGATATGTAGACAAAATACAGACACGGACACTTTTATATGAAATTTAGATTTCATCAATATAAGTATTGAGTATTTTAAGTATTAAAAGTATTTTAAGTATTTTATGTAGGTATAAATACAGTAAACTGGTGTTTTTTGGAGGAAGTCGTGATCTACCATCAGAGAAAACATGAAAATATTCAGTTTCTGTTTATCAGCTATTATTAAAGATGTAGAACGCTCCAAAAACACCTGTTTGGAACAATCCACAGGTAAACAGGCTCACTGGTAACAGGTGAGACGATCATGACTGGGTGTGACATCCCGGAATCCTAGTTCACTTTGTGAACACATGACTGGATGAAGGAGATGAACACATGGACTCAGTCAGACTTCTGTTATTATTAATATACCATTAAGATGAACGTTAACAGTATTTCCCTCTGAAATGCAGTGTAGTAGGAGTATGAAGTATCTTCCACTCAGCGTTGAGTAAATGCACTTGAAGCTCTGAATCGGGGCCGTTTTGACTGTTTGTTCTGTTTCCTGAGAAACTTGATTGTGAAACTTTAGCAGCCTTGTGTTGTCATTAAGTGCCATTCAGGTAACAGGATCCTAACAAACCCAAACGATGAATGTGCAACCTTGAAGAGAACGAGTTCTGAGTCGATGAAGAGTCCGAAGGTCACGCTGTTTTTCTACCTCTGAAACACAAAAAACGCTTTTGACTGAACCATTCAGCCCATGAAACAACAGCTCAGGTGTCAGAGCTTCATTAACCCTTCTCACATCATCTGTTAAAAACATCCAGCGTTTCATAAATTCATGCTAAAATTCACCGTCAGGCTTCATGTGAGCTCCAGATTCAGTCATGATATCATGGAGGATTTGAACGTTCAGCGAAATCCCCACTAAATTCTCCCAAAGTAAACATGTCATCATCCCGATCCTCAGCCCGTCTCTCCGCGCTGACCTTCGCTGCTGATGTCAGCTGATGGCCGGTCTCTTTTAGGCTTTTAGGCTATGCTTGAATAGAGATTATGTTAATCCTGAAGGTGAAATGAACCTCGCAGTGTCAAATTACTGGTGAGCTGCAGCTGAATTACAGCCCGGCTCTCTCGCTCTCTCTCTGGTGGCTCCTCGCGGTCTTGTGGGGGTTTTGGAGTTTGAATTACCACGAACACATTCGCTTTCATCTCCTAAACTTACTTAATTGTGTTTACTGTATTTCCCTCGGTTTGCTCTACCTGCACAGTGCCGCAGTGCTCCATCACAGACCTGAGATCTGTGTTGAAACGCTGATTTTACTGCTGATTTCTGGTGGATTTCAGACCTGACTTTGAATAAATAATGACAGTTATTATACATCATGCACATGAAAACATGAATGAGACATGAATCTGGTGAACTAAAGGACCACCGCACTGAATTTAAATCCCGCGCTTGAATTCTGCTTTTTGATCATCAAAGCTGAGGTTTTGAAGTCACATTAGCCGCCTCATCAAGTCATTATTTGATCATATCAGGTGATTTTCATGTTGTTCGACAGCCCTTGGGTTGTTTTCAGTTGTTTTGTGTCCTGATAACGAGATGAGGAAGAGCTGAAGGTCCTCCTCAGTCACACAGGATGACGCCGACTCACTGGATTTGCTTTTATTTCCTCACTGATGCTGTGGAGGATATTATCATTAGTGTGTCAACATGGTGCTTTTAAAGCCGTGTGACGTCGCTCTGTTGGTTCAGGAGCAGCTGAAACAGTTCAGACTCTTCATGGACACAAAGTCACACGTCGCACGGCGTCGCTATGACAAAGAAGTGGCTGACAAAGAGTTATAAAAACGTTTAGTGGTAATATGGCTGAAATTATGACTGTGGACGCTCACAGTGACGCTGACACGCTGATGGTTTACCATTTATCTCGTTCACCGTCTGAGATTAGCATGTTAGCATGCTAACATTTGCTAATCATCAGTAAATGCAAAGCACAGCTGAGAGCGACGGGAATGTAAGTTATTATAGCTCCTCCTGACCAATCTCATGACAATCCATCAAATATTTGTTCGGCTTTTTCATGAAATATTACACACAAATATTCAGCAGCTGGTGGATCAAGAGGAAGAGTGATCAGCGGAGTCATCAGCAGCTCTGTGGCTAACGAGCACTCAGATCATTTTTACATTGTAACGAGTAACAAAATGCATTTTTGCAATTCAAGTAATTTATTTATTTAGACTTTGAAATAATCTGTTACTGTTAACTCCATTTCAACATTTTACTGTTTTATATTTAACGGTTCACTGGATTTCCTGCTCACTCTGGCGGCGGCAGCGTCTCCGACTGGTGGACGGTTTGTTCATTTGTAGGTGAAATGAAGGAGGCCGTGACGGTGAACTCTGCTGGGGGATAAGTGTCTGTCAGCTGTGAGGAGCTCCACTTCAGATCTGAAGAAGCAGCTGCAAGTTAAGCACAGCGGCACAACACTCAGGTAGCCTCGTTGAAACGCAGAAGAAGGAACAACATGTTGTACGTCCTTGTTCGGTGGTTTGCGCTCAGCCCTGGTTGCCTCTTGAGTTCCTGTTTACTTATAAACAAACTCAGTAATGAGGAGCTGTGGAGGGGACGAGAGAGTCGGCACATGCGCAGGCTGACGGACGGAAGGCTAAACCGCCTCTGGACACCAGGACCAACATGAACGAGGAAGCACACACAGCCGTCACCTGTGGCGAAGCAGCAGGTAACACTGAACAGGTCACTTTTTAACGGCGGTAAAGTGACAGTCGTGTTGTCAGGGTTCATCCTCCGAGGAGCACGAACGTCTGCACAGAGCGTCGATCCGACAGATACTTCAGGACGAGGTGTTGAAGCGATCGACTGTCAGGCCGACGAGAGCCGGAGAGGAGATCCGCGGAGCAGATGTTCAAGACCAGTTCGGCTCAACGAGACAAAAAACTTTCCAGGAGACCTGCAGAGACGCTGCGTGTCGAAACAGCTGACCATGTTTCGACATGTGCGTTTGACTGACAGTTGATTAATGAAACGCCGCGGCGGACATCTGTCTCCGGCTCTCCGGCTGGTTTGACGGGCGGTTGAAGCGTCTTCTCTTGTCTTCTCTCCATCGCGCTCCTCCTCCTTCACGCTGTATTATCTGCAGTCCCACTTCGTGTCCACGTCCTGAGCTTTCGTGTGTCTCTCGCTAATTTGTATGCTCATGCTAATTTCTGTATACACAATTACGTAAACAGGATTTGTCCTGGGGGAAGACGAGTTGGGTGGGGGGAATCAAATTAAATCTTGTTATGAATCTATTGTTTGTGTCTTTGCTGGCAGCAGCGTGGACTTACTGGTGGTGTTGTATCTGACGCCGTAGAACATCTCTGGACAGGGTCGCGACACCATCTGGCCGGCGCTGCTCCTGGGCCAGCAGGTGCCGATGCCATCGATGGAGGTGTCACAGTAGAGTCCCGGGCCTGCAGCGTGAGGACAGACACGTCAGACACAGACACACATTCCCGGCATGGCTCAGGACTACATATAGCCATGGTGAAATTCTGACAGTGCTCCAATGATGTTGGCAATAAAGCGGCGAGCTGAATAAGCTGTTTGTGTACACCAGCTTTAATGATGGCTCCTGCGCCGCGCCGAGCGACGTCTCCTGTGGCACGTCGCCAAGTCTATTTCCAGCATTGTTCTCGTCTTTGATGTTAGTCCTTAATATCTGAGCTCAGATCAGACTTGTCCCCCTTGTGGGGTATTCCACAACAAATCTGCTTTGTAGGAACTGTGGAGGGAATCAGTTTCACACATCTGAGGAGCAACGTGTCCGACTCACCGCTCCACTGACCCGTGGCGTTGCTCAGGGTTTGGTTCCAGGTGGAGGCCAGAGACTGCACTGCAACCCAGAGGGAGACTGTCATCAATAACCTCAATCCTTGTTTGCACGCTTTAGAAGAGGCTATGAAAATCTCATTATATTCAGCTTAACAGCTACAAAGGGTGAGCATTAAAGGGCAACGGTAAACACTGGTGACAGACCTTTCCCCGAGCAATAACAGCACAGTAGCAGCAAATATGAATGTAGACGTGCCCCGAGGGTCAGGCTATTATTTCTGTAATAACTTAAGAAGATTTACATCAAAAGATCCGGAAATAAGGATGTTCTGCAGGGCCAAGTTGACACTTTGCTTTAATGCTTTCAGATGCTTTTTAACCAATGTTTTCACACCTGTTTGTGGTGAGAAGATGAATGAACCTCAGCCAAATGTGAAAGAAGCTCAGAGGACTGCTCGTCTCCTCAGACGCCAGTGAAGCGCGACTCCGTCACTCTTCTTTCTTTAAACCACAGAAACGATCTCTCACTTTACTTCTTCCTTCATCTGACCTTTAAAGAAACACTCCACCAGCCTCACACACAGACGTCAGTTCAGCAGCAGCGATGTGACTGAACGTCAGTGATTTCGCTTCGTTGCTTTAACGATGTCTGAGTTTGTGTCGGGCTTTATATGTTTAACTGGCTGATGAAGAAAATCCATTTAACTTCTATGAAAACTATTCAGATAATCCATTAATTTAAATTGCTTAATCAAGCTGTTTCTCCACTGTGAGAATTTGCTGCTTTTCTCTGTTTTAAATCACTGCAAACTGAATATTTTGAATAGTTTTGAACTGAAATCAAGACATTTAAAGACATCAGCTTGACCCTGAGGACACGTCATGGACACTTTTTCTAGTTTCAAACACCAAATATATTAAACGAGAAAATAATCTGCAGAATAATCCAAATGAAATGACTCTGTGACGAATAAAACCAAACGATGCTGGAAAACAGCAGCAAAAGGTTTTACACGTGGCATCAAACTGAAGGCATCGGCTTGACTTCTGGACTCCAAAACTGTGATTTGTCTCTTGATTTGACATTTCAAAGACTCAATGATTAACCCATTAGTCAAAGCATGATAACTATAATGGAAGCGCTCGTTAGCTGCAGCGCTGCTCTGCACAGACGAGTTCAACCCCAGCCGAGTCATCAGAGAGCAGTGTGACAGCATAATAACACAGCACACTGAGAGCATTGTTATTAGTCTGTTATGAGCTACCTGGAACATCTTTATGAGAATCCCCCGAGGCAAATAACAAGAGGATCATTCCTGTGACTTTCTGCATGTTTGTGTGTGTGCTGACTGGGTGTGTGCTGCTGCTTCAAGTGCTTAATAACCGGCTATTACTGTACTGCTGAATTCTGCACAGAAAGGGAATAATTAGAAAAGACGTGGTGCCAATATCCACAGAGAAAGTTGTGATTGAGGACGAGGGTTTGGCGTTTAGTGATCGCAGCCAAGAAAAGACTGAAAATCAATTCGAGCTCAGCAGCGCAGCAACAGAGAAACACTCAGGTTGGATTGTGTCGGGCTTAAAGTGCCTTTTAAAAGCTTGTAACAGTGTTTGCAGTGAGCATCCGGCTGATGTTTGTCCTCAACTTACATGAGACGTTCCCTGACAGCATGAGCAGGGCTTCACATGTCAGGTCTGCCAACGAGCCGGAGGGCAGAAGGCTTACGACGGCACACACCTGCAAACACAGAGATCAGGTCCAATCAATGGATCAAACATGTGACAGGACGTCAAACGCAACTCCGTCCGGCCGCCTGAATCGCGCATGTTCCTTTAATCCCCTCGTGTGCAGATCTGCCGAATCCAACTAAAGACTCTGGGTGCCCTTGAGCAGACGATGCATGAATTAACAACCTCTGCTCGTTTAATGCACTTTGTAGTCTGTTATCATTTTCCTCCGTCAACACTCCTTTATGTTTACAGAGCGAAGGATTGAATCAGACATGAAGGCGCAGACGCTGCTTCCTGCCTTCTTGGAGGCTTTAACGTTGACGTGAACGTGTTTGTGTTTGTGCATCGTGTGCGTGGTTGCAGTCAGCCTACTTTACATGAGCGCAGAGGGGAAAACATTAAATAATGCACATAATTATGAAAGTACAGTAGGCCTCTCAGGAAGGCTGCCTGTGTGTGCTGGGTCTCATGTGACAGCAGTACCAGCATGTTTCTGCTTGTTTCTACCACAATAACAATGTCAGATTGCATCTGCTCCATTTACTCAGCAGCGTGTGCGAACTGCTGGCTGAACTTTGCCAAATGACACCTTATTAATACTAATATTTATGAACGCATGTCAATTAGCACTTCGAACACACACTTTGATCTCAGCTCTTCTGGACGGGTGAGTGCTGGAAACCGTCCCAAGCAGGAGGATGAATGTGTATTTTGTACTGGTGACATCTGGAAACCAGTGATGCACCGGCGGCGTTCCAGCATCTGTCAGCTCTGTTTTACAAGACGCAGAAAAGACCTCAGAAGACGTTAAATATCTTTTTTCCTGTTTGGACTGAAGCAGCCTCTCTAATTGACCCAAACTAGGTTACATGTCTGTGGTCAGCTGACCTGGAGCGTAGACTGTGGACACGGGAGGACGGATACGATTACCATGAAGCCGATGTTTCGCTTCCTCCCTAAATAAAACATCCCTTTCAATAATGCATCGTCTGAAATGGTAAGAATCTGCTGTAAATCCTGGTTAATTTGTCATTCTTGTGTTTGAAAAGCACGTTCGTACCTGACGGTTACAGCAGCGTGACACACCAGCAGTGTGTGTAGTCCCATCATATAAAATGACAGAGTGGCCCAGATTTCAGCGGCGGGCTCCTGATGGCTCGCCGTTCACGCTCAGCGAGTCCCGGGCAGGTATCAGAGCACGCTCGCCTCCTGTCCGCCGCCTTCCACGTAATTAAAGCCCAATGAGTGACGGCCGCGATGTAAACGACGGGATAAAAACAGCCCGTAATGCTGCTAATGTGATCTGACCCTTGATCCTTCACTTCAGTAAAAATAGTAATACAGCAGTGAAAACACGCTGAGAGGAGAAGCCCTGCCTTCACACGACCCGCAGGAAAAGCACTGACAACACGCACTGAACGAAGCCTTTGCTGATGATCTATGAAGGACAGGTTTACTGACGCTGATGCACTGACGTGTGAGCCGTTGTTTCTCTCTATAATGAGTCCTGGACGCCTCATTTGCAGAGCAGCAGGAACCTTCAACGGATTCTTCTTTCGTTTAAATCAGCTGGTTTGTCTGATGTGTCTCTGCAGAGCTGCTGCTGCTGAACGTTTCTCTGCAGCCACATATTTCAGTTTTACGTTCAGCCTCACTTATCCTGGTCTGAATCTCTCAGGGTGTGACAGAACTTGACCTGGTTATCAAAGATGATCAGGTGACTGATCACCTGTGCAGGGTGACTGTTCAGGCTCTGCACTGAGCTGCACTTTCATCAACATGACACTTTCCTTTTTATTTCAGCCTGTTCTGGAGGATTTTTCCTCCATTATACAACGTATTTGAGTATCGTCTCCTGTGATATTTTGTGCCTGGTGTGCTGCAGGAAGGTCTCGACAGGGTTCAGAAAAGGTTCCAGCCAGCAGCAGCCGCAGAGCTTCGCTTCACCTGCAAAATGTCACTGAAATGAAGCAAAGGGAGCTGTGCTCATTGTTCACAGCCGCTCGCTGAAGAGTCGCTCCTGTCGCAGCACAACTTGAAACGAGCTGATTTGCATTGAAAGCAGGTTGAAATATTCACACTAGACTGATTTTTCTCCACTTCTTTAAAGAGAAGCAGAACTTTCAGGACTCGGTTTCAGACTGAAACGACTGGATGAGAGCAGATTTTTCATCACATCACACGTCTGCATGAAAAACAACAGCAGCACATGCAGTGAAGTGCAGCTGATTACTGTTATGGAGTACATGTGTAACGGAGCGTCAAACAGCCGTGAAGGACAGAAGCTCAAGTACTGCGCTTACACACAGATATGAGGTACTTCACTTGAGTATTTAGACTTCATGTTACTTCACACTTCACTTTAAAAAGAGCAGCGGATCCATAATCAGAATCCAGTCACATTATTCTGAAACGAGCCTTCTGAGTACTTTGGTGTTTTAGTACTGCAGTAAACATTTGACAGGAGTAAAAGATGAGCTGGGCTTTAGTAAATGTACTCAGTTACTCTGTGAGCTTGGCTGACATGTGACACGTGAGCGTGGGGCCTCGCGCGCTCTTAAATCACAACAATGGGGCCGCGAATAGAAAGCAGGGCTTTCAGAGGAGGTTCAGAGGATTCTTGGTTATTCTTAGTGCAGCAGCTCGCGCACACAATGGGGAGGAGGTGGATGAAGTAATTCACCTCAGGCATCTGTAACAACACCAGCATGTCCCCCTCAGTCCCGCGGACACGCGGCACGGATCCCATCGGATGACTCATCTCACGGAAGCTTTTTGACACTCGCGCGCCCTCGTGTCACTTTCTTCACTTTTCTTTGGTGATTCAAACGAGCACGAGAGCAGGAAGCGAAAGCTCTCCGCATTAACACTTTTTAATCTCCAGTGTCCCAAATCCGGGTTTCTCAGCCTCAGCCGTCACTGGGTGTCGGTTTCTCATCTCCAGCCAAAGTCCCGCTCCATGTTTCAGGGTCTCCTGCAGCCGCAGCGCTCATTTCAACTGACATGATGCAGACTGTTGTCATACGGAGGGAAGGTGGACACAAAGTCTCCGTCAGGATTACTGTCCTGACACAAAGCCTTCACTGAAACGCTTCTCTTGTTTTAATGGATGTGTTTTTGTTTTTTTGTTTTTTTTTAAATAGCTGTGAGACAATATCTAAAACTGACATCTGGATGGATGATACTGTTAAATCCCCGCGCATCGAGATTATACTCAGTGAAATCCGCCAGAATAAGACAGAATAAGACAGATCTGCTCGCTTTTATTAAGCTATTTTAATTAAATGCTTCATGTTCTGAGGCGACGGCTCGGAACATGAAGCCAGAGCGCAGAGGGCGCAGAACTTACCTCCAGCACATAGAAGCAGTGGCGACGCATTTCCAGACCTGTCCTGTTCACATCATTTCCATGTGGCATTCGAGGTCTTCTTCTGAAGGATGAGCTCCTCTCAGACGAACCTCTCACTTCACCGCGTGAGGAAAAGTGGCATCAGCTCAGTTTGTAGATGGAGGCCAGAAAATGTTGCTGTTGTTGTTGGAAATGTCACTTGTGTCACCAGCAGCCTGCTCTCCAAGAGAGGAGGTGATCCGCGGAGTGAGTCCGCTGGTCTGCAGGTGATGAACTGTCCTCTCCGCTCGGGTCGGTTTCTCGTGAGGACTCAGATGAAGTCGCTCCGTCAGTTTGTGTTACCGGACTGGAAACCGAATCCACCTTGGAGAGACGCGCACCATCGACGGACACTGCCGTACCCTTCAGGGCTGGCCCCGGACCAAAACTGCTTTTCCACGGCCGGTTTCGTCCGCAGGTCACCCGGAGCTCTGCCGGCACGTCCCGCCGCTTCGTGTCCAGCCTGTGAGTCCTGCGCGGAGCCGCGCTGCTGGTGCAGACCGTCTCCTCGACGCGCCGCCCACGTTGTGCCACTTCGTCGGGAGTGCGCGACGCAGCCGAGGAATAACTCAATTCTTCGCCGTGGAGTTAATTATGCAACGTCTCTGCGCTGCTCCAGATCCTAATCTGTAATCCCTCCTCAATCTAGACGTCAGTCCTCAGAGAAAGTTTAAGGACGGGCCCCCGGGGGACTGCGCGCTGGAGACCCTCTGTGAGAATCCAGGAGAGGGAACCCGTTAAACACGTGCCCCCGTTTTCTGCCGAATTAGTGCCAAGCCGTCGGTTATCTGGCTGTGGGTCAGATGGACAGATGGTCCCACTGTGTCTCTAAAGTCAAGCGTCCCCGCGGATCTTTTCAATTAAAACCCGATGAAACAGACTCTAAACCGTCCTGTGGTCAGTCCGAGGTGACAAAACACTTCACTTCCTCAGACACGAGAAATTAATCATCAGCAGTTCTTGTAATCAATTTAGTGGTGTCCAACCTGGGGGTGCGGATCCTCAGTGGGGTCCCTGATTAAACATGTTGGGTCATAAGAAGATTAAAGGGACCAAAGACAACAAAACAAAATGTTTTAAATATTAAAGTGTGTATTATTAGCAACTTTTCTCTAAGTTTAGCTCATACTGGACCCTTTAAACCCACAATAACTGATGTTTTCAGCGGCTAGGGGGCAGCAGAAACAAAAACAGTTTCCTGTTTACACAGTAAGCGACATTAGCATTAATTAATGAGTTTATTGGAACAAAACAGCAGCCAAAGTGTCAAAGCTGAATGTCATCAATCCAAAACAATGAGCTGAAACATGCTAACGTGCTAACACGCTAACATGCTACTGCAGAGCTCGGTTATATTTCTCTCCTGGTTCGTTGCTACGAGGGACACCTTTCACATAAATCTGAGAAATATTGATCATGGCAGCTTTAACCTCCAAAGCTCTGAATGAAAAAGAAATTGTTTGGTTGAAGTCAAATTGTTTCATTTTAAGGGGTCACAAGCCAAAAAGATGATGAAACACAGGTTTAAGTCTTTTAGTGGGAAAATGTCAAATGTTCTCTGGTTCCAGCTTCTCAAATATGATTATTTTCAGATTTCCTGTTTCATATCTTTGTAAACAGAATATCTTTGAGTTTTGTTTGCTGGTCAGACTGAACAAGACCTCTGAAGATGCCACCTTGGACTCTGGGAAACTGCATTTCTCTCGTTATTGTTTGACATTTTATAGGCTGAAAAATCAATCAACAGATGAATTGTTAAGGAGAATAATCTCTAGCTGCCATCCTAGTTCTAAGTTTGCAGGAGCTCCATCCCTCTGGAGCTCTGCCTCTGTGTGTTTAAACCCAAATTAATATTTTACACATCACATCATCAGACAGTATATTTTGCTGACATACGGGGGGGGGGGGGCTCCTAATATCCATACCACTGAGGCTTTGAGTGCACAAAATGCTTCTTGCACACTGCGCTAAAGCTTTCTTTAGACCCAGTGACGTGCAAAGAGGCATTATTCAAAAGATGCTTTAATCCAAGGTGACAGTGCCCTCCCCTGAGTGTGCCATCCCGCCAAGTGTCAGTAGTGGCAACAAGACGACCATGGCAAACTGGGTTATGTGGTTAGGATACTGTTTCCACTTATCAGCATGAGCCTGCTCCTCGTAGGACACAGTATACCTGCAGACAGTGCGCACACCTGTCTGTGAGACTAGCATCCAGGTGCTGGAAAATATCTGAATCAACCTGACAGGTGCCACGCATGCTGTGGTGGATTTGTTTTGGCCTTGTTGTGGATTTTCTGAGAGGCCACACGGGTCCGTTCAGGGAGGTTGTGTAAGACGGTCTTTCTAATCCCTTTTCCTGCAGCTGGAGGAGTTCACCATCAAGCACGCTGTAGTCCTCCTCCCCCTCCGGCTCTTCCTCCTGCTCCTCGTCGTCTAATCTGAAACATAATTTATTTTCAATCTAGAGATGTGACCGCGTCGGTGACTCCGTGTGCTCTCTGTGGCGTCACGGCGGTGTGTGCTGAGGGTCGTTCCAGATGCACGACGGCAAAGCAGGCGTCTCATGATCGGGTGCTGCATGTGTCCGTTTGTGATGAACACGCAGCGTGAGGGTCCAGATCACATCAGGACTGCATCCATCCAGAGATGAGAGCATGTCACGAACAGAGCGGCCGGGTGATTGGTTCAAAATCAATGAATCGATCAATCAGCTGACAGAAAATTAATCTTCAGCTCTGTCATTTAATCTTTTGAAGCTCTTACAAAGCAGAAGAACCAAAGGTTCTCTGTTCATGTTTCTCAGGCGGGAGGATTTGCTGATTTTCTCGTCTTCTGTGATAATAAATTGAACATCTTTGGGTTTTCGGGCTGCTGCTTGAACAAAAGAAGCCATTTGAAGATGTGACTTTAAAGACGAATGAATGAATCAGGAGAATCATCAGCAGATTAACGGACAAGAAAAGTAATACTGAAAACATTTGAAAACATAAAGATCACTCTTGACCTTGTAAACTGCTGCAACCCACTTACTCGCTCATTCAGTCAAAGGCGCTTTCGTCATGAGTTGGTGTTGGAGGAAAAGCTCACAGCATCAGAGCAGCAGCGCTGTCAGAGCGAGTCCTTTAAAACGACTCGTACGTGAACAGAAATCATAGCTTCAATCATTAACGAGCGAACAGCTCGACTGCCAACGACTCCTGAAACGTTTAGGCAAGAAAACGACCTGCTCAGGTTTAGGAAAACATCACGTTCCGGTTAAAACTACTCTTACATACGTTACGTGAGTTAAAATAAGTCAATGATGACTTTCAGTTTGAGGTGAAGCCGTCCACTTCACCATCCATCCACCCCACCTCCCTCCACATGTGGACTTTCTTGCTCTTTATACGTCACCTGACTCCCTCCTTTACTCCTGTAGTGTTTATCACAGCCACTAGAGGTCGCAGTCTAACCATAAAGGTAAATGTGGGTTGCAATAACGTATACTTGCGCAGACCTTTACGGCCATTTTTCTGGTGATGGGGGGCTGAGAATATGAGACATAAGGAGGCGGTCGGGTGGTGTCGATGGCTGCAGCAGGGCAACACAAAGACGTGTGGGGTCATAACGCCTGTGCTGTCCATCTGCATGATTATGATTGTACGCACTCGTCAGCTGGTCACAGTTGATGAACGAGCGAGTGATTGTGAAGCGTGAATGAAACAGCTGACGCCAATCAGCTAATGCAAGTGTGCCTTCAGCGCTCTGCTTGACCTGACAGTATGCTCCATCTCTGCAGCGTCTGACCGCATCACAAAGTCTTCATCAGCAGATTGAATCTGCTCAGTGGAGTTTTCAACTGAGGCAGAAAGGTGGAAGCATCAGCAGCACATTTCCACACTTTGATTTTTCACACGAGTGTTATTAACCGTCTTCGTTTGACCTGAAATGATCTGTTCATGCGTGCGGCTGCGATGGCGCTCGCTCCGTCATGACGACCCTTTCAGTTTGATTGCAGCTGCGAAAGAGACAGCAGCCAATATTTCTGATGGCGTCAGAGTTGTTGGAGAGGAAATACTGAAGCACTACGGCCAATCGGGGCTGGATTAACAACGAGGCGAAGCAAGCAGCCGCCCCACGAAGTCGACGTCTGCTTCTATAACCTTATTATCTAGATTATATCGAACATATACATGGAGAATATTTGTGTTTATTCAAATTACCACTGGCTAATTGTTAATTGTTAGCTAATGGCTGACAGTGCACAAAGACTCTTTTGCCAACTTCTGTTTTCAAGAATGAGCTTTCATGGTCGACGTTTAAGCCGGAGGAGCTTTCAGGTGCTCAGATTAATGGAAAGTTTGAACGTCCTCATTTCCATGCCGAGTCCGGCGAGGAAGACCGCGCGATAAGGTCAAAAGCTCGAGAGCGAGCGAGCGATAGCGAGATTTGGAGTTGAGATTGTTTTGTGGAAATTTTAAAGGAGTTTTAAATACATCAATTGTCAGCAGGGAAAGTCACATAATCACAAACTCATTCATCCGATGACTGAAGCAAACTTCAAACACTTTCTCCAGATAGGAAAACTTGTCAAGTCACTCAGCGAGATGGTGACCTAGAAAAATGCATCGGCTTCATACTTAGGCAGTCAGCGGGTGTGTGTGTGTGTGTGTGTGTGTGTGTGTGTGTGTGTGTGTGTGTGTGTGCTGATTCTTGTTTGGAGTTTTTGCCACATCTGTGCACTGTGTCTTACCGGCACATTCAGAGCTGCACTTCAAGAGCTCGCCCAACAATAACAAACACGACGCAGCCTCACACACACTCTGCAGGCGCAGGCGGGACGGGTGTGTGAGGAGGAAACAAAGACAGCATGCTGCAGAGAACAAGGGACGCTGGTCCTGCCCGTGTCCTGAGGGAGGACGACACACTGTATATTTATGATGAGCGTGTTTCCGACCGTTACATCTCCTCTCCACAGATATTTCACGTGGTAAACAATTTCAAGAGTCGGTCCTTGAACCGGGTTTGTGACAAAGCCGATATGAGTTACTGGTGAAGCCTTCAGAAGATGGCGTATTGATTTTATGACAAGGCAGGATGTAGTAGCACCTTCAGAACATGACACGACTCTGTGCATGCTAATAAGGTCTCCTGACAAAGACGGGCTTTGTGCTCGCGTGCACCGCTAACCTTCGCGAGATACAAGTGGGCTCATTTAGAAGCCATACTGCTTGTTTTCACCTCGATAACTACCTTCATTAGCATTTCTCATCCACATGCAAAGCAGCCGTGACATTTATATCTGTACTGTAAGGCCAGTGTGGAGAGGAGCAGCGACAGAGCGCAGGATTACTGTGCAGTGGTCGTCAGCAGAGGATGAAACAAACAGCCTTTCATTTCCGCCGCTCTTTAGGGGATTACTTCCTGACAATCATATTTAGGAAAAAGACCTTTGGTTTGTGCCGTTTTAGTGACATCATCATTTTACACTCCTGACATTTTTGGGGATGGAGGTGGTGGTTGTGTAAGATGATAACAGCACAAATGAAATTGCAATCTGTGCGCTGGAAGAGCTGCCATTGTGCTGTAAGTGTCCAGTGTCGTCCACGTAACAGTGAAATGAGGATCAGGAGCAGCGTGACACACAGGAAGCGTCCAAAAAACACTCAAGAGACAGAAACACACACAGATGACAGTCAGAAACACACAGAGAAGGACTGAGTTCAGTTTGATTCAAAGCACAAACACAGATACCAATAAAAATGAAGAAAAATAAACTAAATTCCATTTAAAAAATGAAAATACAAAAGTACCAATTAAGAAATAAACAAAGAATAAAGGTCAGATGAAGCCGTGGACTTTGATTCAACGTTGTAAAACAACACAACATGAACGTTGACAAAGGCTGACAGACACTTTTTCCTATAAAACCAAAGGAAAACGACGCTCACAGGAAGAGGAAGGCTTCAGTCCTCAGGGAAATGAAGGCCTTCATTCACCCGGACCCCCACAGTGTGCTCCTGTCCTGAATTCATCCATTACAGTAATGAAGCCACCAACAAATGGACGTGATGCGCAGGTGAGTCTCCTTGAACCTTTTCTGACACGTCTGCTTCATTTTTTCATCCATCTACCATCTGTCAATTACTCTTTCTATCTGTGTGGATCAATACTTCTGTGCAGCCATCCATCTTCTCTCTGATCGTCAGCATGTCCACATTTCATGTCTCTTCTTGCTTTTCTTCTGAGAAACGAGGCTAAAGCTGTGATTGAAATCACGATATAACACGAGCAGAAAATTAAGATTTCAGACACACTTGATGAACACGAGCAGCTGTGCAGTGACTGGATGTGTCATTTCCTCATATATAAAATGTGGAATTGTTAGCAGAAAGCCGCGTACATGCTACAGATGCTACTTTGTTGTGGAAGTTTTGAGGGCTGGACAACTTTACACGTTTGGACATTTAGATTTAAGAGTCTAAAGCTATGCTAGCAGATCTGTGAGACTCTGTGCTTTCAGCTAAATGCTAACACTAGCATGACAACATGCTCACAGTGACCATGCTAACATGCTAATGTTTAGCAGGTAGCCTATGATGTTAACCATGTTCACCACATTAGCATGGCAACATTTGCTAATGATCACTGACCAACAAGTGCAGCTGAGGATGATGGGAATGCCGTTAGCTTTGCAGATATTTGGGAAAAATGACATTTTGGGTCGATGATGGTGGCTGAGATACATCCTCTGGAGACCATGAATACTACAAAACATGTACCAATCCATCACTGGATGTCATGTCCTGTTTCAGAGGAAGTGAAACCTTTGACCTGCTGCTGTTAGAAGAAAAGTCAAGGGATCATGAAACTCATTAACCTTTGTCCTCTGGGGGCCACAAATGAAAATCTCAGTGCAAACCATCCGGTAAGATAAGATAAGATAAGATAAGATAAGATAAGTGTTGAGATATTTCAGTCTGGACCACTGGCAGTCACAGAGCCACGCTGTGCCTCACAAACTGACGTGTAATGGAAACCTGTTTGCAGAGCAGGGTGGATGCCTTCCTCCAGCAGCACCGCAGAGACCAGGTCCAGTTTGTGGAGAATTGATTGTGTCTTGTCAGCGGTTCTGGTGGCAGGCCTTTATTTATCAAGTGGTTGTGTTCCCATGGACCTGGCAGAGCTGCAGCAGGTGTGAAGGTCAACAAGAGAGTCATATTTTAATCAAAGACCAAGGAGCTAAAAATAAAACTCCCCCAGCGGGCACCACACTGAGACTCAAGGAGATGTGAGAGGCTCTGTAGTGTACACGTATTAATTATCACGCATATACACTCAGGTTGTTGTTATGCATAAATGTCATTTGGACAGAGTTTCTGCTCAGGAAGCTGTTAGTGGTGAAGAATGTGCCGCAATGCACCTGAAGTCTGAGCCCGGGCCAAGACTGACAGCAGGACTCAACCAAGGCCACGACCAAGCGACGGTCCTGAAAACACAACCCAGACAGGAAGTACTGATGGTGTGTGTGTGTGTGTGTGTGTGTGTGTGTGTGTGTGTGTGTGTGTGTGTGCCAAGCTTGGGAAGGCATCTAATGTGATTGTTTGTGTGTGTGTGTGTGTGTGTGTGTGTGTGTGTGTGTGTGTGTGTGTGTGTGTGTGTGCACATTGTACACACCTTTATGATTACAGTTAGAATAATAATAATAATAATAATAATAAGCAGGTCAAAGTGCTTTATGTAAAAAAAAAAAATCTAATTAAATGGCAGGAAAAACCCTAATAATTGACTATTTGCCAGCATTTCGTTTCCAGCGGAGCTACAACAAGTGGAAGCCACGCAGGCTGTTAATTCATGTCCCTGCTGTTAATTAAAACGGGCTGGAAAAATGAAGACCAGGGACTGTGAGACGGACAGAGGACGGCCACAGAGGAACGTGAGAGCAGCCTTTGTTCCAGAACTCCTTATTGTGTTTGTCTTTCCAGAAAGTGAAATTCCTGCTGACATACGAGCCAAAGTGGTTTCACCTTACATGTCCACACAGTGTGTGTGTGTGTGTGTGTGTGTGTGTGTGTGTGTGTGAGAGAGAGAGAGAGAGAGAGATAAAGAACTTGGTGTGTACTACCTGCAGACTTAAGAATACTGTAAATGCTGAATACTGGCATTTATTGACCTAAAGTCAATGGACTGGTATAAAACAAGTTCTCAGTATTTGGCTACAAGCTTTAACTGGCAGCTAACTGGTGATTTACTAAGTGGGGCTGCCCCATTAAAAGTTAATAAATGCAAATAACTGGTAAAGATTTCAGTCGTGTAAATTCCTGGTCAGGTTTAGCGTTTCGGGTCACAGCGTCTTACGAAAAGTAGTTCATCATAAACAGAAAGTCACTGTAGCATCACAAGCTGCGTAACTACCAAATGTTCAGTTTGGGCTCAATAATATTTTATACTTAACTACAAACCTTTGTTCACGTGTGTCGTTCTTCTGTTTAAATGCATGCACACACACAGGAGTGTGTGTGTTTCAGACATTCAAGCGAGTGGAAGTCAATTCATACTGGAATTGATGATATTTGATAGCTAGGCTAATGCTATTAGCTCAATGTTCTGTAATTTGAGGTAAACTGTTATCTTTGTAAGATATAATTCAAACCTTAAAGTTCACATAATCGTTAAAGAGCATTTTGTTCATGTTCAACCATTTTCAGTAGCTCTTTAAATAGAAACTTAAGACCATTAGCATGCTAATGTTAGCTCTGTCTGTTACTTCAGTTAGCTGTGCAGCAGCTAGCAACACCAGGCAGCTAACTGAGTTTATATATGAAGTGACAAATAATTTCTTCCCCAGGCACAACGTCACAGAGCGCCAAAACACAGTTTGTGTATCTTTAATTTGTAGCAGGCTGGATTAATGAGGCCCAACAGAAATGTGTCCTCATGAGTGAATATAATTTGTTCCATAATCCTCAGGTTCTGCTCTGAGCTCTTTAATTCAAAGTCTCCCAGTATTTGCAGTGGTGCCATTATTGTGTGCATGCATGCGTTCCCGTAGAGCCGACATGACGTGACTGTCAAGTTAGCATAAGCAGTGAGGGCTGCTGTATTGGGAGAAATCTTGGACACGTTACATGAACACATCAGAGACATATCACACATTTGAACCTTTTTGATGGTGACTTGCTTTTTTTTGGTTTATGCTGCTTCACCTGTGACCATTTTTAGACCCAGCTATTATTTCAGTGCAGGCTTTTATTCATGATTTAAGTGATTTTTTTTTTCTTTAAAACAGGTTAAGGGAGCGCTGGCTGTTTTCTGACCTCTGTTTTAATTTGCTGTTTAAGCAAACTCATCATCCCTCCACAGAGGTGAAACACCTCGATGTGTTTCTGGCCCGAAGCAAACGTATAATTCAGAAGAGGACAGTTTGATAGCTCACCTCAGCGGCTGCAGCTGCTGCGTTCCTGCTATCTCCATTACACCACTTGTTTTTGTACTCGCAGCGGTGCAGAGGACAAGAAGAAATGGACCTGGCATCGATTTTGTTGTCTATGCATTTTCTCTCTCTCCTGTTATCATTTGGAGGCTGCACCTGATTCATTTCATGTGTTAATTAATGCAGGAAGTTCACACTAATAACAGTACTTGAAAATCAAAGCAGGCCTCAGGGGAAGAAAGGTTTTTAAAGAATGAACAATGGGCAGAGGTAGATTTAGTCCATGTGTCTTATTAACGGTTCCTCTCTGAGCTCACGTGTGATCAGGTCATGTGATCACCTGAGACCTGCTCTGAAGGTTACCTCGCTTCCTGCGGGTCGCTTGATGAATGTGTCTTCATTTTTAGCAGAAAACCTTTTTTACCCGTCAGCTCGTCCCCGTCCCCTCCTCCTCCAGAGGAATTCTCTTCAGTTTTAATAAATCCTGATTTTAAATAGGGAATAAGTAACAGGGACAAGGAAATTACTACTACTGCTACTGCTGGTAGACGAGACCCGAGCGCTGATATGATGAGGAGAGTTTAAGGAGAGTTTAACCAAATTAAAAGCATGAGTCAAAAGACACATGCAGTAGTGGAATGTAACTAAGTATATTTACTCAAGTACTGTACTCTGTACTCTGGGCTCTGACTGGTTTTACAAACCAATCAATCAGTTGATTAATGGAGAAAATAATCTGGATTCATCCAGGATGAAATTGGTTGCAGCCTCATTTAACAGTTAAAAATGAGCCCAGCTGAAACTGTAAAATCCTGCTTTGAGTCAGAATAATCCAATGACTTCATATCTAATAGCAGTCAGTCTTTTACCGTCAATACTTGAAGTAAAATAACACTTCAAATGGAGGACCTGTATTTGTAATGGAGTATTTTTACTGTGTTGTAGTACTGAAAATTGTTCCATCTCTTGAAAAATGACACATGACTTTTATTCTTAAGTTTGCCAGTAGGTCCATTTATCTGTCACTTAGTCCAAAATGTCCCTTTTTGCCATCTGATGAATAAAGACCATCGAAACCAAAGTGAGTTACCCACTGAGCTGCTCTGTGTGACGGGTGTTTTGTTCAGTAACGGATCGTTTTCCATCCTAAAGAGCATCGTAAGCCTTCATGTGGCTCACAGCAGAGTCGCCATCAGCAGTAATTTAACAGCAAGTCAGTTTTATTCAAAGCCAAATCATAACAGAAGCTATCGAGGGAAGTTTTCAGATAGCGTCTAGAAATTATGTTTATATACTAATAATACTAATTTGCATTATAATATGTTGTGCTGACAAATGTAATCGCTTCCTGGATCATGTTTACTGTCAACATTTCATGAAACTCTGCATTTTGTGAGCTGAAGTCGCAGGGAGGCGGTCGGGCCGGATGGTGGGTGGACACGGTGAGTTCAGGGTTCAGGTCCAGACTCAGGTTCAGACAATAAAGGCACCGTGGTGAAGATGAGGGAACGATTCTGACTGCTGCTGACCTTTTCTGTCTGAAGGCAGACCCTGGTCTTTCCTCAACATTCACCAGGTGCAGTCAGTGCCTGAACAGAAGCAGAAAAGCTGAATAGAGCTGCAGTCACTGTGAGAGGATGGAGAGGATGCTAATGAACCCAATATAAATAAAGATCATTTCTCCATATAGAGCAGGTCTAGACTGTGCAACAATTCACGACAGCGTCGAGGAAAAAGTCCCGTTTAAGGGGCAGAAACCTCGAGCAGAACCAGACTCCGAACCAGAGCGACCATCTGCCTCAACCGGCTGGGCTCGAAGAGACAGAGACGAGGACAGAGGACACGGAGCAGCACAGTGGTCCACAGAGACAAAGTAATGATAATGACAGTAATGAGAAGAGGAAGCACAATAACCACAATGATGATGATGATGATGATAGGTGAGCAGATGAATTTCAACATGTGCATTCCCCCCCCCCCCCCCCCCCCCCCCCCCCCCACACACACACACACACACACAGCAGGGGTGTGGAATTCAAAGCCTGGCGTGGATCATGTCTGCCTGCATAGCTTGGAGCTCACAGTGAGGCCACACTGTGATAACCACAGCTCACATCAAGATTAGAGGTGATGATGGTGGAGAGGTGGAGCTCCTGTCAGATGATGACACGTTCCATCTCTCAGGGCAGCGCAGCCCACTGTCACCGTGACGAGTGCACTGTGACAAAGGTCACCTGTCAGCAGGAAGCGGCTCTCCAGCTCTCCTCTGCCCCCTGCTGCTGGGTCGCTGCCCGTGCAGGCAGGCTGACTGCGTGAAGCTCCTGGAGGCTTCAGTCCTCATCCTCACCTCCTCAGATCTTCAACACCTGTGGAAAAGACAAAAATAAAGAGAGCTTCAGCTCCGTCCTGCCCCAGTCTGCCCCAGTCTGCCCCACCATCTGGAAGTCAGGGACATGTTTGACATGCAGCAGAGTTTCCAGTCCCAGAAATCGATCTCCCCCAATGATCTCATTACTTTCTGTTGACACCTGAAGATGCTCCAGAAAAGTAGGAGACAGTTAAGTGTTTCTCAGAAAAATCCATTAAAAAGACATTAAAGCCACTTTCAGCCGTTTGGCTGTGGGTCAGATGGTTTGAAATGAGTTCTGTGGCACACTGAAGACTCAACGTGTCAATCAGCTGCTGGAAACATCTGGAGCACATTCAGCACCACACACCGTAAACACACACAATAATCCATCCAGTAATCTTAATCCAATAATCCAGTAGATCTCCAAATTATTCTGAACATTCTGCAGAATAAGTACTTTTAAATGCACATAAACTAACAAAACATTTGTGACAGTTTTGAGGTAAAAATGATCTTGATGGATGAAGTTAAACGAGTGCTGTTCTCACTTTGTTTTTTATTGATCACTGAATCAAATTACTTGACTGGTTACTGGACTAGTGCCACATGGCAGCTGCCTGCTCTGCCCAGGCAGTAGACTGATCCGGTCCTCAAAGCGTCCTCGGTGAAGACGCTGAATCCCAAACTGCTCCCGATGGTCACACCAGCACCTTGAATGAAGCCTGCTTCCATAAAATTTTAACATAACTCATAAAATCTTAATTCACTGTTTATAGGCACAGATGACAAAGACCTATTCATGTTGCACTAAAAGCTGGAACATGGTGACTTATTGTTGTTTCTTGTTTATGTGTTGATAGAGATTATGTGAAACGCAGTCTTGGAGTGGTATGTGAAATGGAATCAGGCCGCAGCCTTTAGCGTCATTGACCTGAGGGCGTTCACTGTGTGGCCGGGCAGATGTTCAAACACATCCTGATGTGCAGAGAGCTGCTCCTGGAAAACCTGCTGTATGACTGCTGAGGTGAGGAAGCACGAGCCCTGCCAGCAGCCGCCGTCCTGAAGACCTCTCACAGCCTGTTCTTCATCCTCAGCAGACACAGCGATGGAGAACACACAAGCAGCTGCTCAGCGCCTGATGTACACATCCAAAACCAACACAGGCTGTAACTGAGTACATGTACTCAAGTACTGCACTTAGATACAAACTTGAGGTACACGTCTTACTTTTACTGCGGAAGGAAACGTACGGAGAGTTTCTGAAAAGGTCAACCTGATAATCAATCAGACGAAGCATCTGTTCAACTCCAGCAGATCACATCTGATCTTTTCTGAATTTGAATTAAACACAAGCTCAGTTCTGACGCTCTTTATCTTTTAATTCTGCCATTTTTCCATCATTTTCTGAAATATTGCTTGTTTATCCAAAGCGACATATGAATGAATAACTCACACTACAACAACAAATTGCTTTTATTTTATACTGAAAATCTTTTCTGCCAACACAGACGCCAGGAATGATGACATTTCTGGCGTCTGTGTTGTGTTTCCATCTTTTGCTGTATGGCTGCTTAAATTTCCCATCTTCTGCGTGGCGTCTGGTGTATCTGCTCACACGGATCATTTCAGCTCACCCTCTCATGATGTTTCCAGAGTTGATCCCGTGCACTCAGCCTCATGATTCATGTGCTGCAGACAGCCGTTTGGCCTCCGCTTGGCCTTCATTCTTCACACGTTTGATTCGCTCTGAAAGCAGACTGTTGTGTTGTGGGCTTGCCAGAGAGCCTGACCCTGCAGACAACTGTCATGAAATCCACTCAGTCTGAAAGGAACTTTGTTATGATGCGAGGTAATGATGTTTGACTCTGAGCTGAGGTCCAAACCTTGACCCTGTGAACTCCATTTAGCCACAGATAACTGAGAAAATGAATAATTTTTCAGTTTACGACAAATTAGTTTACATTTATGGCTGCTGGTGCACATTCTTAGCAATGGGCAGAGCTCTGTGCAGAGGACATATGGACTATATGGAAGCAGAGAAATGCCATAATAATTACATTCTTATGACTTTTAACCACAACTTAAAGATGCACGTCACTTTATTACACCAGCTATTGATCCTGGTCCTGTTTGATTATATTTATTGTGACTGAACTTATTCTTAATCATTCTGTCCACTCTGTCCAAGAATCTGTGAGTTCAAGTGTTTGAATTTGCTTCAAGAAGCTTTGAGCGGATTCAGACCACATGAATTCACATGGATGGTTTTCACAGTAGAAAGAGTTTGATGCTCTAAACTCAGTGGATTAAATGTTCCCATGAAGCATTCAGGCACAGTCACATGACCCAGCTCGACATTCAGTGCTCGTCTAAATTCTCTTTGGGCATTTTTTGGCTTCCATAGATCTCCTTGGATAAACTTGTCATTTCTGAACACTTTACCACAACAACCATCTGCTTCAAAGCTGAAAGTGGAGAACAGGCTTTCCTCACAGGACTTCTCCTCCGTTCATTTTCATCCACAACATGTTTGCAATCTTCTCTCATTCTTTAATGCGAGCCACGTTTCTGCTGCTTGTTGCTCAACATGCAGAGTTTTCTGGAACGTCACATGAATATGTTTGAAAGTGAAGCAATAACAGTTGCGTGAAGGTTCCTGCAGGAGAACAACAGTTGATTGTCTGAGGAGGGAGTTTCCAAAATCTCCATCCTCCCCTGCCGATGTGAGGGTGCTTCCTGATCTGAGCTGAGGAATGTCAAGCACAGGCATCGCTTTGATTACGGCTTCAGGTTTCAAAGCCTCTGCGTTTATCCCTGTATCTATGTAAATATGCCACAGGCAGTTTTAACCTGATTTAATATGTTCAAGCAGCATCTGGCTAATTTCCAAAAACCCATCTTTGTTATGAGGCCATTAAAAAGACATTAACGAGATAAGAATGTGATAGAACAAATTAGTTTTCGTCAGAATGACCTGAAGGTAATGAGAGGCTGCGTCTCAGCCTTTGACCTTGATCTGGTTTTCAGCTGTCACACTGAAGCTGATGGTTCACTTCATGACGGTGTTTCTTCTAAACCCAGTGATGACAGAGTGAGGGATACCTCATTTTGGTTGCATCTTTGTGCTCACCTGTCCACCACCACAGCAGACTGTCTGTCAGTCCAAAGCTCTCTGCATGATTGATTGTTTTAACCCCAGAAGATGAATTATAATGACGTCGATGGATTTTGTCATTTTGTCACTTTCTGACTTTTCCGGTGTCCTCATCAGGTCAAAATGTTAATCTGTCCAGTTCTTTGGTTTGATACCTGCTGATGCTTTTCCCATAATCCTCAGCCGTACTTTGTGTTTAGTGCTAATTAGCAAATGTCAGCATGCTAACCTGCGAAACAAAGATGGTGAACATGTTAAACATTATACCAAGATGTTGACATGTTACAGTAGCATTGTCATTGTGAGCATGTTAGCATGTAGAGGTTAGCATTTAGCTCCAAGTACAGCTGTGTGCAGCCGCACAGAGCTGTTAGCACGGCTGTAGACTCGTAGTCTTAAGTTTAAAAAACATTTAACATTAGCATGTGTGCTAACAGCTAAATGCTGCATGCATGCTAACTTTCTCTCCATGCTGATGTTGTGCTTTCACAAAGTTTACCACATTCACCATCTTAGTGTAGCATGTTAGCACACTAGCATTTGTTCATTAGCACTAAACATGATGTTGGGCTGAGGCTGATGGGAACGTTTTGCAGGTATTTGGTGACAAACTAAATTATTTGACTGAAACTCAGAGGATCTGAGGTCATCACCAGCGTCATCAGGGTTTATTCTCCAGGAAAACAAATGTTTGTACGAGATTTCATGTCAGTGCATCCAGACGTTGTTGAGACGTTTGTTGAGTGGTGGACTCACAGCTCTGCTGTTAGCATAGCTTACGTATGTCTGCCAATAAACACATCATTTATTCTGTTAAAAACCATTTAAATGATGAAGAGTTTAACTCCAGCTAAATGCTAAATAGGTGCATTGAAATTGTTGACAGATTTCTGTTTCTGCTGAGTTTCTGTTCATCTTTCAGCTGCTTTGAGTTTGAGTTCAGTAAGATGTTTTCAGCCTTTGGAGGAAGTCAACGTGAAACGCTCTGAGAGCCTCACAGGCGGCAGCTTGGATTTCAGTAATGAATATGAAATACCAGAAAGCAAAATGGACAACTTTCTAACTATAAATCTGCAAACACCTCGCCAGGAATGAAATGCTTGTGCAGTACGAGTTTTAATTAAATAATAAAAATGATAAATTGGACCAGCAGCTGCTGCTGTGAGCGCTGAAAGGAGGCAGAGAGAAACCTGGATCGATGGGAAACCCAGTCTGGAGTCTGGAGTCCAGGACTTGGTCCTCCTCTGAGCCTCGGCTCTGATGTGAGAAGCAGACCTCAGCGGGAGGTTTGACCCACGGCGAACTTCACTCCATCAGACAGCAGGGACATGTTCTGCCTCCACAAACAAGCAAACAAACAAACAAACAAACAAACAAACAATCAGTTCAACGCTTTTACATTCAGTTTTACAAAGCTCACATTATCAATATATGAGCAGGGAAAAGTAGTAATAATACAATTATACTCCACAAGTACAAGACCTGCATACACGTCAGTGAGGCCAAAATACAGACATATTAGCAAATACGTGTACTTAAAGTATTTGAAGTAAAGTTACTCCTTATGTAGGCAGTATTATATGATAGTAAGTGGTGGAAAGTGGCAAGTACATTTACTCAAGTGCTAAGTACCATTTGGAAGTATTTGCCTTTTATGCTGTTCTTTACTTTTACTTCACTGCATTTCAGGAAAATATTGTACTTTTTAGTACTGCATTTATGTGATTAAGATTTTACACACAGAACATGAAATCAGCATCTAAAGTATGATTAATATCAAACTGGCTGACAGTATATGAAGTAATTCAAAGTACTGAACAAACTTTTCAAAAGGCAGCTGATGACCGTCACTTGTGATGAAGTATTTTTACACTGTGGTATTTCTACTTTTACTGAAGTAAAGGATCTGAGTATTTCTTCCTGGAATATGTTACAATCTTGGATTATTGTTCCTGATATTCTGATCATTTTAAAGTATCTTTATTTGTGTATTTGTCAGGTAAACGTGATGGAGTGAAAAGTACAATATCTCCCACTGAGATCAAAATGAAAACGAGTAAAATTCAGACAAACACTGAGTCGAGATGAACCAGTGAAAGTTTGTCAGACGTGATTTCTTCAGCGAGCCTCTCACACACGAAGGTTTCCATTAAAGCTCCACACACAGGAAAAACCTGAATTCACTTACTTTGGTTTGTTTTCTGACCTCACACTAGTCAAACTGAAATATTAAGAGTATAAAAATACTGCGACAAGCCTGTAAATATGAGCTGCAGCGTTTTTTCTTTCATATGGATCTGAAACCCAAATTCAGAGGAAACTATGTTCCTCACGACTCGTCGCTGACATCAGGAATGAAAACAGACACATCTGTATATGATATATATCATATCAGAGTACTTTTATTCATGGAAGAAATATATATATACCTGTCGTACATTCACTCAAAACATTTGAATTTTCCATCACTCATCAAATGTTTTTATTTTCATATCATGATGATATGGAATAGTATCATGTAGTATCATGTAGTACTGTCTGATGTCTTGTAGTATTGTGTAGTACTGTGTGATATTGTGTAGTATCATGTAGTACTGTCTGATGTCTTGTAGTATTGTGTAGTACTGTGTGATATTGTGTAGTATCATGTAGTACTGTGTAGTGTTGTCCAGTACTGTGTGGTGTCTTGTAGTATTGTGTACTATTGTGTGATATCATGTAGTACTTTGTAGTATCATGCAGTACTGTGTGATGTCTTGTAGTATCGTGCAGTACTGTGTGATGCCTTGTAGTATTGTGTGATATCATGTAGTATCGTGTAGTATCGTGCAGTACTGTGCGGTGTCTCGTAGTATCGTGCAGTACTGTGCGGTGTCTCGGAGTATCGTGCAGTACTGTGCGGTGTCTCGTAGTATCATGCAGTACTGTGCGGTGTCTCGTAGTATCGTGCAGTACTGTGCGGTGTCTCGTAGTATCGTGCAGTACTGTGTGATGTCTTGTAGTATTGTGTGATATCATGTAGTATCGTGCAGTACTGTGCGGTGTCTCGTAGTATCGTGCAGTACTGTGCGGTGTCTCGTAGTATCGTGCAGTACTGTGTGATGTCTTGTAGTATTGTGTGATATCATGTAGTATCGTGCAGTACTGTGCGGTGTCTCGTAGTATCGTGCAGTACTGTGCGGTGTCTCGGAGTATCGTGCAGTACTGTGTGATGTCTTGTAGTATTGTGTGATATCATGTAGTATCATGCAGTACTGTGCGGTGTCTCGTAGTATCATGCAGTACTGTGCGGTGTCTCGGAGTATCGTGCAGTACTGTGTGATGTCTTGTAGTATTGTGTGATATCATGTAGTATCGTGTAGTATCGTGCAGTACTGTGCGGTGTCTCGTAGTATCGTGCAGTACTGTGCGGTGTCTCGTAGTATCGTGCAGTACTGTGTGATGTCTTGTAGTATTGTGTGATATCATGTAGTATCATGCAGTACTGTGCGGTGTCTCGCCGTGTCTCCGCAGACGCGTCCTGTCCTCCGCAGACGCGTCCTGTCCTCCGCAGACGCAGTTCCTCCTCACGCCAGCAGAGGGAAACGTTGGACTCTTCTCTCCGCCTCAGACAATAAAAACAAGGCGAAGCCGCGCAGACGGCAGCATCTCCATTCAAAGCCCGGCATCCGAGCCATGTCTGCGGAGTGAAGCGCGCCGAGGCCCGGCACAGAAATGGACTCACGGCCGCCGAGCTGGGACTAGACATGTAGCGTCCAGGATGGCCGCAGCCAGCTCCATCGCTCGTTTGCTCCTGTGCGCGTCGGTCTGGGCGGTTTGGGAGGCGCTGGCCAGATCTCTTCCAGATCAAGGAGCATTTGGTAAGCTCGCCATACGGGGATGCAGCACAATGAGCAGATGGGAGTGGTTGCTTTTTATGGCTTTTGTCGACAAACGGTCGAGCTGCGCGGCGCTGCGCTCTGATCCGAGGCCGGCGGAGAGGAGGTGGATGTCAGGGGAGGCTTTCTTCCCGAGCCCGCTGAGAAACGTTAGTTTGGTGGTGTAGATGTGTGAATATGACGGAGGGCCACGCTGTGTTTTTGGTGTGTGATCACACTGGACCAGGCCTCATGCTCGGTGCTGGACTGTCAGGCCTAGCTGGAGCAGGCCCTCATGTGTGTGTGTGTGTGAGACCAGGTCCAGGTCCTGAGGTCCAGCACGGTCCAGTCCCTGAACATCAGTGAGTCCCGGAGGCCTGAAAAGCATCTGCAGTGTTGAGAGATGATGCGGACGAGGCTGTTTGTGCTGTGAGGTCCTTTGGAGGGACATGATGTAATTACTTTGCATTATGAATGCTTCAGGCTGTGCTGGGTTGTAACTGAGTACATTTACTCGAGTACATCTCACAGGGAATACCGTGTTTTACTGCGTTTATCGGACAGCTGGAGTTTTACACATAAAAACGTTGAATCAGCCAATAAAAGACTGAAGTTTGCTCTAATATTTAAATACAGCGTCACTGTTAATAAAAATCAGCCAATCATTGGACATCATTCTGCTGCGGGTGTTTGTCTGCTGGCCTTCAGTTTTGATTGCAGGCTTTTTACTTGTAATGGAGTATTTTTACACGGTGGTATTTCTGCTTTCACTCCTGTAAAAGCTGCTCGTTCATTGGACGGTAACAGTCACACACGTTCATTTGATGGTCTTTGTAACTTTGAGCCACACAAACAGGGAACGCACCAACATGTTCCACATTCACACATCAACAGTAACATAATAACATGAAAATATGACAATAATATGAAAGTACACCCCTGACAGAGTCCACTTTCCATCATGAATACTTTTACTTTTACTGGTGTACTTGTCATATTTAAGAAGTACCAGACTTTTATTGTGTTGTAGGTTTGTTCTTTTACTTCAGCGATGATCTTAATCCTTCTTCCCCCTCAGACTTTTGAAACCTCTCTCTGATTTCTCGGTTCTGTTTTGCCTTTTAGAAGCTCATTTAGATTAAATTGTAATTGACTTTGCTCCCCAGCTGCTGCTCGACTCCTCAGATTGGCAGTTAATTGGTGCCTCAGGTGTGTTTGGGACCAGCTCGGCTGCTCCTGACCTGCAGGGATTAGCAGGATGTAGAGAAGCAGTTACCATGTGAAGACACCTGCACGGCGGCAGGATGTGGAGGATGTTGTGTTTTATAGCTGAGTAATTGATTAATCAGTTGACAGGTAATCAATCAGCAGCTGTTCTGGTAATCAGTTCATCACTGAAGTCATTTTCTGGACGAATAAGGTCAAACATTCAGGCGTTTCCTCGTTTTTCTCTGACAGAAAAGTGAATTTTGAGGAGTCACTTTTAGTTTTTTAAAATCCAATGATGATTCAATTAATCAATCAATCAGTAGATCAATGGATGAGGAACATGTCAGAGTGCTTTTAGAAAGTCGACCAGTGATGCTGCTTTAACAGCTGATCATAGTGAAAGAAACCAAACTTTAGAACTGAGGTGAAGCTCTGCTGAAGTCAGCGTCCTGCCTCTGACAGCCTGAGGTGAAGCAGCTCTGATTGGCTCGTGAAGTGGATCCACAGAGTTTCAGGAGCGTTCACGCTCGGCTGAGTCTCGGCTGAACTCGCTCTGAAGCCTCGGAGCGAGCGAACGCCATCGGACCCTCGATGTGACGCCGTGGAGCCGATTCAAGCTGCAGCCTCCACAGATGGAGGAGATCCTGTCCACACACAAGGGAGCCTTTATTGAACCAATTATGGTAATGGCTGACAGCATTTACACGCACACACACACACTCACACACACACACACACGCACTCACACACACACACACACACACACACACATGCATACGTGCTTATTTTGGTCTGAATGCAGCCATTAGTGAGACTGCTGCTGTCTCTGGGAAGTCCAGGTTTCAGAGGCCTGGAGGGTTTCAGAGGAGGGCAGCTCGCGGTCCTACAGGGAGCTGAGCCGAGCTGAGCCGAGCTGAGCTGAGCCGAGCTGAGCCGAGCCGAGCTGAGCTGAGCCGAGCTGAGCTGAGCGAGGACGCCACAACAAGCCAGCCAGCGCGTATCCATGGAAACATCCCCAGCGTGACCCACATCCACGCTGTCCAAGAGGCGAGAAACAAAATGTTCTGGGGCTGAAAAACATGTGAGGGTGAAACAGCCACGGCGAGGATTTGTGATGGGTGTGACTGTGAAGACCATCATCATCATCATCATCATCATCATCACCACTGGAAATGATTTGTCCACAGCAGGAGTCCTGGGGGGGACAGACGTGGGTCAGGTGACGGGAGCAGGTGTCTGAACCAAAGGAAGTGAGTGACTGTAGTTTTTGACGTGGTCGTTTATCCACGCCGTCAGAGGGTGGAGCTGCACCACGAGGAGGAACGGCGGACTTTAAAACCTTTGTGTCCACAGATTGAGGACATCTTGTCTCTGAATAAGAAATCAGAGATGACGGCGCTCCTCAGAAGCTGCCTGGGAATCATCAGGTGTTCAGGTTTTCTTCAGTATCAAAGTGTTTCAGTGGCGTCGTCTCCACGTTCAGGAGTCCATGCAAACAGGAAGAGCTGACAGCTGATTGGCTTCTGTCTAAAATGTGTGTTTTCACTGTGTTTGCTGGTGAACTCTCCTCACTTTGTGGGTCATTTCTGACCAGATCGTTTCACCGTGGCGTAACGATGCCGACCTTGTAAGACCGCCAAGGCTGACTGGATAGATTGAGCCGTACTCAGTGTAAGTACTGCTTTAATACTGCAGTATAATCGGACTACACGGGACGAGTAAACCATGAAGCTCTGCTTTGATTGAGTGCAGTAAGAAATCTATGACAGAACGTTCGGTCTGTTCTTCTTCTCAGTGCTCAAATGAGCAGTTTCACTTCCTAAAAATGAGACGAAGTTTGACTTTAAGTCCTGATTTTCCTTCAAATGCTCCGTTTAAACAAATCATTACAGGACAGAACAGCTGATCGTGTTGTTTGAGCAGCTGGAAGCAGAAATTTGTTTGGTTTTTTGTCAATAGATGACTTAAATGATTGATTGATTGTTGCAATTGATTGATTGATTGATTGTTTATTGACTTTTTCTTGCGATTTTCTGATTATTTCCGTTATTTTACTCACGAACTCTTCGGTTTAGAAACAGTGAGAGCCTGAATTGTTCCCTTTGCTCGTCGATGCATTTTTGCTTTTTGTCTAAAAACAACAATGAATTGATGAAATAAGTCGTCGATAAATTTTCCATCCATCCTCTGATCGATCAGTCGTTTCAGCTGATTTATCGGACCGCTCTCTCTTTGTGTTCTCACAGAGGTGCAAATCAAAATCCAGGTGTTCGACAACAGCGACCTGTCACCGTTGGCGGGCGCTCAGGTGGAAGTCCACGGCAATCAAAGCGTCTTGGTGTCCGACCGGGCCGGCGGCGATGGCGTCCTGAGGGTCAGCTTCCTGTACCACACAGGAACATGGGTCATCATCACAGCCTCCAAACCGGACTACGTCACCAACTCTGTGCCCTGGCACTCCAGCCGCATCCCCTGTGAGTCAGCCAGGAGGAAGACGCCGTTTGTTAAGCCGTCGTTAACGCAGACACGTTGACTTACAGAGTGAACAGATGACACAACGTGAACTTGTTTTACTGAAAGTGATTTGAATGCTGATAAATTGAATGCTGTTCAACTTTGAAGTTACAATCAGTCCATTCTGCGGTTCAATTCTCTGCTTTCTATCAACCATTTAAGTCAAAGTGAAGTCGACAGACTCAACGTTTGGCTGCTGTTGAGGTGAAACAGGTGTTAAACTGGTTTCTGTGTGGTATAAAAAGTCTCGTCTCAGCTGTGTTGTTGCACCTGGAAATCTGCTGTGTTCACTTTAGTGTCTCTTCCTTTTTTTAGTGTACGCATCAGTCAGCCTGTACCTCCTGGTTCAGAGGCCGGGAACGCTGATTCTGTACGACGACGTGCTGCAGGTGCTGTCCGGGTCACCAGGTAACGGAAACAACGCTGCGTCTGAAAGCTGATGTTTGACGATAAGTCGTGCGTGCTCACAGTTTATCATTCAAGTCTGTCAAAACTAGAAATTACAGCATCCTACAAAATGTAAAGACCTACTTTCAGGTAACAGCAGTTGTATTTTGGTCACCTGGGAAACTCAGTTTGGCTTCGACAGTTATTCTGTCGTCACAGTCAAAGTGAGTCTCCAGCAGAGTGAAGATGCGTTCACACCCGTCTCCTCCCACCTGTTCCTCCAGGCCTCCATAGATTTCACTGCTCAACATTTAGCTGACCCTGTTATTTGCTGCTGCTGTCACCATAGCAACAGCTGCAGCAGGGTACAACTCACAGCCCCCTCCTCGAATCCGAAACACGCCGAAATAGCAGCATGTTTACGCTTCTCAGGAGACTTTAGGAGGAAACGCACGAGGTGGTTGTAGGATTCTCGGACTGAAGGTGTGATTGTGTCTGAGCAGGAGCTCGTAATCAGCCGCTGGTGCAGCTCCAGAGGAAGTCCCTTCAGCTGCCGTCCAACTCCAACTACACGGCGCTGTCCGCCGCGCTGACCACGGCCAGGACTCAGTACGAGGTCGGAGGTTTCCCGTTCCTCCTGGGCCAAGAGACCAACAGCTCAGGTGGGTGTTTGCCTCAAAGCACGTCGAGGATGATCTGCTGCTGAGCGGGCTGTTTCTCCTGGTTTGCTTTCTGGTTTCTGTTGAGGCCAGCTCCATAAACAAATGGTTTCCCAGTTTGGTGTGAAGGAACCGAACTGGCCCGCATTAGTTCCCAGTTTCAGCTTATCCAGCCGTCACATGTGGGTGTGATGCTCAGGTGTCCGCAAACTTTTGGACATGCAGAGTACACGTTGGCTGTTTCAGAGGTGTTGGCTGCAGTTTGTGTTGATGTTGAACCGCATTGAGTTTGAAAGTCAGCTGCTTAATTCATTTAACCTGGTGGACAAAATAATAGAAACACCTGTCAGTATAATGCAGCACAATTCAACAGCACTACTAATTGCAGCCAAAAAACATCATATATACACACACACACACACACACACACACACACACACACAGTATGTAGGTAATGATTGGCATTTCTATGTGTATTTTTAATATTTACCATAATTTAGTTTTTAGTTTTATATTTGCAACATTTCATCTAACAGGACATGTTAAAGACGTGTTGAAGCTGATGTCAGCTGATGACTGTTTCTGCCTCAGGTGCAGAAACAGGGTGGACGGACTTGACAGCTTTGGCCGTGGTCAGCATTCAGCTCTTTGACAAAGATGGCAGTGCGATCCAGGTGTCAGATCCGATCCACATCTCTGTGCCGCTGCCATCCGACACTCGCAACAGGATGGCCACAAGTGTACCTGCTTGGCTGTATCAGCCTAAGACGGGTAAGGGGAACATGGAAGTCCTTGCGATGACATTGCTAGTTATAAGACAAGTGGGTTAATTGAAATCGGCTGTTTTCTTGATTTAGGTTTCGTTGTGAATGTGTTCTGGTTAAACTGCATGCAGCACGTGTAATGACAGTGTTATTCATTTCTCCAGGACTGTGGGTGAGGAACGGGACGGGCTACATCAAAAAGGACGGCCCACAGTTTGTCTGGAACGTGGTGGTTCCTCAGATGGGATACTGGTTAGCTGCCTTCCCTTCATCTTCAGGTACCGTAACTCATCTCAGCCTCTGCTCTGCTCTTTATGCTGATTTTCATCTTCAGAGTTGCTGCCGTACCAGCTGATATTCCCGTATGTCCTCTTGGAGAAACAATGTGATGCTGTCTTCAGTGCTGAAGGCCAGCTGTTGTTGCACAAGGCCATAACAGCATAGTGAAACTGGTACAAGCAACGATTTTATTCTTCTCATAGGACCGTCTGCTTCTGTCAGATCTACTGAACTACGTGGAGCAGTGAAGTTTCACAGTGATTCTTAGACGTCTTTCTACCATGATTTGTCTTGCAGGACTGGGTCTGTCTCATCCAGGCTTACGGGACATCACCACCTACCACACCCTGTTCCTGCTCTCCATCCTGGGCTCGCTGGCCCTGCTGGTCCTCATCCTGCTCTGTGTGCTGCTCTACTACTGCAGGTGTGGGGAGCGTAGGCGCAGGTCTCAGTTTCAGGCTTCTATCAACAGCAGAAATGACACAATTGTGACAGTGATTTTGGTGGTGATAATTGCAAATGACTCTGTGTGAATGTGGGCTTAATTTTAGGTTCTCATTAGATTAGACTTGTAATCCCCTGGCAGATAACAGCTGTTTGTTTCATTTCTGACCTTCAGCGTCTGTTTACCTTTCAGGCGGAAGTGTTTAAAACCTCGTCGACAGCAAGGGAAACCCCACACGTCCAATCTAAATGGTGCCAAGAGAGACCAGGGAACATCCACTTCACGCCTAAATCTGATCTGTGGAGGCCACGTTGAGTCTGACCCCTCTAACGACAAATCTGAAATGTCGCCATCTCGAGATTACCAGAGTTCAAGGGAGGACTTAACCAAGCATGTTCCAGCTCACATGCTGCGACACGCGAAGGGTAAAAATGCTTCAGGTCCGCAACGAGGTGAAAGCTTCCCCATGAAGGTCACACGTGCCACAGAGACCAATAACCTGGACAACCCTTTGCTGCATGAAGATTACAACCGGAGCTACAGCCCCATGGAGGGCAAGGAGTCTGAATATCACCGACACCACAACGCTAACGACAATCGAGGATACTCCTCTGATCCCCCGTCCCCGCCTCGCTTCCAAGGCTACGTGCCAAGCCAGTCCGATAAACCTCCTGAATATTCAGCAGCAGCTGCAGACAGTCTTGCCAGACCCACTTCTCTCAACACGCAACCAGGTCAGATTATCTTCTGCAGCTCCATTGACCAGATGAAGGAGAACATGTACCGGAGTATGGTGCCAACCCTTGTCATCCCAGCCCACTATATGCGCCTGCCCTCTGAGTTTTCTGGCAAAGATGGCAAAGACCAGAAGGATCAAGACAAAGACGGTGCCCAGATGGGAGGAGGCCAACTGCATCATCACCACCACTCCCTGAAACAAGGCCAACAGCAGCAACAGCAGCAAGGTGGATCCCAAGGTGATGACTCTGAGGAGCCAAGCTGGGCATCAGACTCCTCTGGTGGACCTGTGACCATCCCGGTGCTCTTCAATGACTCCACCATGGCTCAGATGAATGGGGAACTGCAGGCTTTGACTGAGAAGAAGCTACTCGAGCTGGGTGTTAAACAGCATCCGAGGGCGTGGTTCATCTCCCTGGATGGACGTGCTAACGCTCATGTACGCCACTCCTACATAGATGTTGGGAATGACCTCAGCGGCGGCGGCGGTTGTGGATTCTTAGGTGGTCCCAGCAGCACCACCCGAGATGTCAACCTTGAACCACCTCTGGAGGCCCAAGAACGCAAGTCAACAGTCAACCGGAAAGGAAAAGATGAGCGCTGGGGGACGGGAGGAAGGAAGGGCCACGGTGTTAGCAGTGGTGGGAAGAGTTACTCCAAGCTGGCCTACCCTGACCACAGCGAGCCCAGCAGCAGCGAGGGACGCCCAGTCTCACCCGAGGAAAACTCCCTCACCCCTCTTCTCGACGAAGGTCCATCCTCCAGAGGATCCACCATCCCCAGGAGAGGACGCAGCCGAGTGAACAGCAGCCGCAGCAGCAACAGCGAGAACCGCCGTGACTCCATGACCAGCCCTGAGGATGATCCCGAAGACAAAGAGGAGAACAAGAAGAGCCCCTGGCAGAAGATTGAAGACAGGCCTCTGATGGTCTTCCACCCCAGGAAGTGAGCGTTTTGAACTTACTGAACCTTTTAACAATCTTTTCAAAGGGGAATCTTTCCACATTAAACACGGAAGAAGAATGATGTTTTCACCAAGAGAGATCACAATAAGCACAACCATGCTTCACTGGTCCATTTTCAGGCTGTTGTTTGACCTTTGTGCTCCTGGTGAAGTGCTTTTGCACTTTCTGATTACTCTTGTCGTCTCACTGTCAGTTAATGTTACTGGTTTCCACTGAGATGATCTATTGTATACTGAATACTATCCAGCTTATTGTGAATTCTGTCACCCATCACATCACTGAACCATTGTCTGAGCCATCGCATATACTGATTGTGGAAATAGCCATTTTATAGAGCAAAATATAAGAATAAAGCACTTACTAATAATTTGATAATTGATTGATTGATACTTACCCAGTATGTGGAAGTGGGTGACATTTTTATGGAACTGATGGGTGTTTAGGTGAATTAGATTTCCTTCCATGTACTTGTACTACACAAATGCTCGTATTGCTGGTAGAAAATGTGCGCCCGCGTTTCCTTGACTGCTCCCCTAAACTGTACCTAGGATAAGTTTTCTTTCGAGGAAACAGCTTCCCAAACTTGAATTTGCTGGGAACTGATCAGTTCTGCAGAGTTTTTCTTGAGCCCCTGTGAACGGATAATGCAGTCTACAAAGTCCAACTTGCATTTTGCTCCTTCAGGGATGTACTTGATTTCCGTTTGCTCCTGTTCTGTGTCCATGTGTTCCAATGACTTATTCAGACAGTAATGATTTGAAATGTTGAGCATCATCTTTAAATCTTTCTGTCATCCTTTCTCTCGTTGATTTATCGAAGTGATCTACAATTCTGCCAAAATTTTGCATTTCTGCCTTTCTCCTGTTGTTGAGAGTTTTTTGGCCGACACAGACCTTGTTGTTGTGTAAATAGAGTCCCAGACATTTGAAAGACCACGTGGTTTAGAAAGGTTGCATGCATACAATATGAATGTATGAAATAAACCGAAGGCACCCAAAGCCCCCACAGTTCTTTGAGCTCCTGCGTAGACAACCCTTAATGGCCAAGAAAGTTGGGTAAGTCCAAACAACAGAAAACGGCTGAGCAAAAACATCACTTTACTTGAAGACTTAGCTGTTTAATATTCTACTGAGATCTGCCGGGTTGTTTGTAGACAGGGCCTGTACCACTTCTCTCCTGTAAGTGCCTTCTTTCACATAGGATCGAGTGATAGGCATGCAGGTCCCTTTTTAAATGCAGTTAATCGTCACCTAAACTCAGCTGTCGAGGTCGGCAGGCACTGATAAGCACACTGCATTGTGGTAACACGTCACTCTGGGGAGCATGCCTGCCAAAACTGACAACTTTTCTTGCTTTGTGTCCTTGAATATCTTAATTTCTTGTATCTATCCTCTTTTTCACCAAACCTGTAAATGGTATTATGAACTATATGAGATTTTATGTGTATACGATGTGCATGTAACATGTAGAATAGGGTGTTTTTAACGAAACCTTTTTTGACATGATCCAGGATATTTGGCACAAAATGTGATGCACTGACGCATTGAGCTGTGTTGCCAAATGTACTTGGTTATATGACGATACACTGACTTTTCCCTTAGTCCACTTCTAACAAAATTCACTTCCGGTCGTAAATGTTTACAACGATAACATACTGACCAACACGCTCCCGCTGTAACTAGCATCACCACTGCCTGTGACGCATCGACAACTGTGAACTTAAGTCCGTCATCTCGCAGACTCGTACGAGCTCACCCGTTTAGAAGACTTGAAGAGGTTAATGTTTTAGTTCTTTGAGGAGTGATGGGTTGATTATGAGGTGGAACTCTTGACGGCTGTACAGAATCGTGCTGACTTGTTGCTCCTTCTCACCATTTGCTTGCTGTTCATAAGCCTGTGTGAGTCGCCTACAGTACAAACTGAAACTGTGATGTGATTCAAAGTCTGAAGAATAACACAAACCATTCCTACTGAGCTGTCGTGTCCTCTGCTGTAAATGTACCTTTTCTGGAGCAGATGTGGATCTATTATGAGTTGTGCAATTGTGGCTTTCCTTGCTTGTTTTTCGTTTTACTTGAGAGAATCTGTTTTCTCGGTAGATTTTGTGAACTTGTGTTTGGACGGAGAGCATTGAATCACCACTGAGGACACACTAAAGCTGGTGAAGCGCTTCGTTGGATTTTTGATAGTACACTCCATGTGAAGATGAGGAGGATTGAACTGTAGGCCTTCATCCTGTGCTGTAAACCATTTGCTTCACAACCCTGGTCAGTTGTTTGTAAACTGTAAATTGATTCTTTCTGTACATGGAAATAGAAATAAATTTGTTCCCACGGTCAGTCAGCGTCTGGCGTTTTATTTTGAAGAGAAGTACGAAACACGAAACATTTAATAAACGAGAATGCATCAGGTGATCAAAGAGCTTTATGTAGGAGGTCTTTGTTTTAAAGTTAGGAAATAAATGTGGTTTTGTATAAAGTACTGTCCCTTTAAGGGCACACTGCAGGGTCACGTGTGAGTGTGTCATGTGATTACTGAACTGTGAGTGAAAAAACAGCCTTTGACAGTTCTGCCCTGTGCTCTGGATGTTTGAGAAGCATTATTAAACACGACATTTATGTGACAAGCTGCGCTCATTGGACCAAACCTGCCAGGTGAGAAAAACGCGCCTGTTTTCCACACAGAAAAAAAGCGCTTCCGCTGAAAGTCATTCAAACAGGCTAGCTTTATTGTTAGCCACCTAGCCTGCTAAGCTAACTTGACTTGTTTTTCTATGGATTAGCTCGTATCAGAAAGCTTTTCGCTTGTCGTTAGCGAGCTCGCTGATTCCAGGTACCGTCCGCGAAAAGTTAATGTAGCCTGCTGCGAAGTTTTCTTCTGCTTTTACACGTAAAATGTTGGTTAGCTCAGTGTTTTCCACAGTATCATGGTGACTAATGGGTTTTCTGTTGTTCCTCAGGTTGTGAGAGGAGCATGCAGCACAGTTCCTTTGTTCATAACAGCTGAATCATTCAAGTCATCTGCTAATCATGGTAAAAGTACACTCACTACTACTCACATATCCTCAGGTTTTCATACTTCAGCTAAATGTCAGGGTTGAGTTTGCACAGGGAAGTTTTTCACTTGTGTTCAGGGCTGGTTTTAGCTAACTTTGAACCATATGGAGACATTCAGAGTGGACTTTCACAGCAGAGTGAACCTGCTGCTCCCATTAAAAGCTGTTTGAACTACAGCTTTATGATTCTGTCAATGATCAGCTGAATGTTTATTGTTTAATGTATGTTTAATGTAATTAATCAACTGATCCATCAACAGATTCTGCAGCTGAATCATTTAATTTGTCTTTTGAAACATTTTGTGATTCTCCAGTTTGTTGATTTGCAGTTTTTACCTGTTTAATATCATGTAAACTGAATTTTGGTGAGACAAAGCAGGACACCTGAAGACATCACCTTTGACACTGATGGACACCTTTTTTTTTTTTTTTTTTTTTCGGTTTTCATGTTACTCAGCGACTCTGTTATCTGGCATGTTGACTCTGACCTGTAATGATTAATCAATTAATCAATAACTATTTTGACAATCGATTAGTTGTTTCATTCATTATCAAGCAAAAATGTGGACGTTTCTCCTGTTTTAGCCTCTCAGATTTTAGGATTTGCTGTGTTGATCAGTGATAATGAAAATAAAGGTGAGTTGCAGCCCTTGAATCTGACTCACTGAGTGCTGGAGGAGCTGCAGTTTCTAATATTTAACAGTTGTCGTTTCTTTGTTTTTGCAGCTGTTTTTTCGGACATGAAGTGACTAAAATCTGAGTGCTATACGTTCACAGAGGGGACGTGAACTCTGCAGGATGTGGGTTGTTTGGTGTTGAAATCCGGTTTATCAGCTGGAATGCTTGCTGAGCTCTTTGTCACCTTTGTTATTCGTCTCCACACTGATATAGTTTCTCTCACCGCCCGAAAGAAACACAGAAACCGAGCAGATTAGGTCCCGTTGACCGTAGTCGAGGGTCTTTGCGCTGACGGCCGTCCTCTGCTCTGCCTGTGTTCAGACTCTGCAGATGGGGGTCCTGTTTCTGGCTCTGCTGGGCCTGAGCGCGGCGCTGGTCTGTCCCGATGGAGGCATGTGTGAGGACAAAAACACCTGCTGCAGGAACACGGAGGGAGGATACGGCTGCTGCCCGCTGCCGCACGTGAGTTCGCTGCCCGTTCAGTGTCGGCGAAACGGGGACGAGCACAAACACGCTGGAGCTTTTAGACACTTCGGTGATTTCAAGCAGCGATGGAGGAAGTGTTGGGATCTTTTACTAAAGCACAGACACGTCAGCAAAGGATTTAACTGAAGAAACATCTGGTTTTAATGGTTCTGCTGCTCAGCTGACGCCTCTCAGAAACCGAACATGTCGACTTTAAATAGCTGTTTCAGACAGGACGACTGTTTTTTGCCTCTTCCTGTTTCAGAACTTAAATTCTTTCTGCACCTCCTCCTCTGCTGCTCTGTGTTCACATCGTGTTTCAGTCCAACCGTCTCACCTCATCACCTCTTATCTGCAGGCTGAGTGCTGTTCGGACCACCTCCACTGCTGCTACGAGGGGACGCTTTGTGATCTCGTCCACGCCAAATGTGTCAATAAGACCGTTTCGCTGCCCTGGATGAGACGAGTTCCCTCCAAACAGGCCCTGCTCGTCCCTCAGGTGTGTTGTGGTTTCAGGTTTTTTGTTAATCTTTAGCTCAGCGTCCCTTCAGATCATCAGACCTTTGCAGGAAGTTGGGCCTGTTTGTCGACCTTTGCACCAGAATCAATGGAGCATAAATGTCTGGCAGCCGCTGATTCTTCCCTGACTTCATCCTTTAGATGTTGACATTGAAGAATGTAGGTCAATGAGCACATCTGACGGGTAGACACCGTCACAGCTGCTGCTTTGGCTCTTTGTTTGTTCTAATCTGTTTTTACTGTGCTCAATAAAAGGATCAAACAGAATGAGATCTATTATCAAAGTGTACTTTTAGACCTTAAAGATCCTGAATGAAAGCAACCAATCAGAGCCAGCTGATCATTGATGCTTCAGGTCTGCCGGCCAACCAGGACGTCCGCACTAGACGACCTGGTAATGATAGTCAGCTTTGTTTGTCCAGGATCTCTTACGGCACCTTTAACACATAAAAGATTTGCACAAATGAAACATAAAGACAGTGAAGAACTTCTTGTATTGTTTTAGAAATGCATCACTGAACATCAGCTAAATGATGTTTTTGACCTTCAAGCAGCAGGTGATCAGTCAGTCAGTCTGTTTGATCCAGAGGAACAAATTCACACACCTGAGAACAGGTGTGGATATTCATTGTTCCGCTGTGATCGTTGATGGTCTGTTGTTGAATTTTCAGCATCAGGCCTCTCTTCCCTCGAGCTCATGGGCAGATAGCCGTGAAATGCGCCGACACATTCATGCTCACCGGAGGCTGAACCCTTCCCTCTTCATGAGCTCGTCGAAAACACGAACGTTCATGGGAACGAGGCGGCGGCTCATGTCCTGTGAAGCTAACGGCCTTGAAATCTGCTGCCGTCCATTTTACAGTCGCTCTTCACAGTGACTTTAATGTGTCATGTGCTTTTCTTCAGAGCCTCCGTCAGCATACATACTTCACATACTTCACATACATCACATGCTTTACATACTTTACATCTGGCCCCATCATAAGAACAGCATGTTGTTTTGGGGCTACCGCTAACAGTGATTTTCATTACTGATTAAGATGCACATTATTAATCTGATGTACAGGAGCACTGAATCCGTTTCCATCTGAAACAGAGATGGGGTTCATGTTTTTTCTCTTTATTCCATATGAACTGTTTCACGATGGCTCGTCACTGCTGCTGTCGTTGACGTGCGTTGGGCTGTGATGTGTGACGTTGCAGCTCGGGGAGGCGGTGAAGGCGGTCATGTGTCCGGACCAGCAGTCCGAGTGTCCGGATGACACCACTTGCTGCCAGCTTGTGGACGGCTCCTGGGGCTGCTGTCCGTTAGCCAAGGTGATGTACCTGAGCTCACACACAGAGCGAAACACCTGAAAACACGAACCCCCAGCACTTCACTTTAAGATCAAATGTGAGATTTGCAGCTCAGTCTGGTTCATATCTCTTAACGATGAAATCATGTCTATTTGTTACAAACTCAGCAGCGTTCATGGTGATGAGAGACGCTTTCATGTGATGAATATAAAACTGGTTTTGGTCCAAATTCAACAGCCGTTCAGCAGCATAACAGTCAGTATTTCTACAGAAGTTTAATACTTGATAATGAAGTTTGCTTGTCATATGTTTGTAACCCTCTCCCCTCGACGGCGTTCAAGTCGAGCTTCAGTACTTTTCATTATCTTTGTGCTCGACTCTTCCTCACCGTCTGAATCATCTTCGTCTCTCTGCAGGCGGTGTGCTGTGAGGATAAACTCCACTGCTGCCCCGAGGGAACAAAGTGTGATATTCCTCATTCAAGATGTTTGTCGGCCTCTCTGGAGTCCTTCCCCATGATGGAGAAACTTCCTGCCAGAAGGAGGCAGAGCGATGCAGGTGGGGCGTTCAGACACGTCAGGCCAAAGGTCTGAAATCCGCCTGTACGCTGACGATCCTGTCCTAACGACCAACGAGCGCGTTTCTCTCTCCACGTTTCTGCAGTCCGTTCAGTGACGTGTCCTGATGGAAGAAGCAGCTGCCCAGATAGTTTCACATGCTGCCTGCTGACCAGCGGAGGCTACGGCTGCTGCCCTTACCCCGAGGTACCCGTGACGCTGCTGCAGACATGTTGATCATTGATTGTTTTGTGATGTTCGGCTGTTTCTAACATGGGTTTCTGTCATGTTTGATGTCTTAGAGCATACCACGTCGCACCTTTTTCATATTTTATATATTCCTTCCAAAACAAGATTAAAGAAGAGCTGCAATGTTACACAGGTAGTAATCTGACTGTTAGATTCACAGCATTGAAAGATGAAGAGCGTCACAGTACAGTCCAGACGTGACGAAGTCGAGCATTGATTCTGTACGCAGCGTTTCATCAGATCTCAGCAGATCCAGTGAGACTCAGCTGCAGTGAGATGTTCTGCATCATTAATTGGCTGCACAGCTGTTTTCTTTTCACAGCTGCACAGAGGAAGCTGTGACACGTCGTGGTTTGAGGGCTTTATTGGACTGAAATAAAGTTTCATGGTGTGAGTTTTAAGAGTTTACAGCTGACAAGCAGCAAAAGCTCCAGCGCTGCATGAGCCCGACGCTTTTTCCAGCACGGAGCCGCAGCAGCGCACGCTCAGTGTCTAACGTGCTCTGTTTGACGCTGTGATCCTGTCAGGCCATGTGCTGCAGCGATCGTCTCCACTGTTGCCCCAGAAACACCATATGTGACCTGGAACATGGCGTCTGCAAGTCTGGTGAGACGCATGTGCCGCTGCTGAAGAAGATCTCTGCTGTACCCAACGACAGTAAGCAGAAACCTGCTCGTACGAAGCGTCAGCGCTGAGAAAAGTCCGTTTGTAGAAACACGATTCGCTCACGTGTCCGTTCTCTCTGACAGTCGAGTGTCCAGACAGGAAGTCGGCGTGTCCCGACCAGACCACATGCTGCCAGATGACCAACGGCTCGTACGGCTGCTGCCCGATGCCCGACGTGAGTCACATAAACCGACCTTTCAAAGGCTCGTTAAAGTCCTCATCTGTTAATTATTGGAGGGGGTCTCAATGACTCGAGCGAAGGTTCTTTGATGATGTGAAGAAGCTGTTGTGGAAAGAGTTTAACTCTGACGTACATTTTATGACGTGCTTTTAATTTAATGGAAGGAAAAACAGACTTCTCAAAGGAAAAGGAGGCTGAGGAAGAGGAGCTGCTCCCTCTGTAGACATTAAGAGCTCAGTCTAACAAAAACACAGCGATTCTTATTTTCAGATGATTCTAAAGAAAACATTACCATGAATATCATATAAGATTTCAGCAAATAGATGCTCCTAAATCTGCTCACTGGTCAGAATTTAAGAACAACAGTCACCTCAGTTCAACCAATATCTGAGTGATTTAAGTGAGTCTAAGGTCCACTGATGTGAAAGTTGCTCGTTAATGGTTTATGTCCGTCGCTGAAGAGTCTCCCTGTTTGTTCCAAACTCACATAAACAACAAAGAGCTGAAGGAGTCACAGTGGAGCCGAGGAGCCAAGATTCCTCCTCTCTAAAGGTTTACGCTGACGTAGATCTTCTCTTTCAGGCCGTCTGCTGTTCAGATCACATCCACTGCTGTCCTGCAGGCACAGAGTGCGATCTGACCCACAGCACCTGCGTGTCGGCCCGGCCAGAGGACGGCGAGAAGACCCCCGCGGCTGCCACGGAGCTGACGGCTGTACGCGGCGAAGGTCAGAGAGTCCGAGACAGGAAACACACGACCTGATTGATTCTAGTTTGTAAATGTTTGATCGGCATTGTAAAGTATCTCTGGTTCTGCTGCATCAGCGTTTCCTTTTAGACTCTTTTAGACAAAGTTTGCTTTCGTGAGCGCTGGCAGTAATGCTCCTGTTCGCCCTCCAGGAGGCGCTGTCCCCTGCAACGACTCGGTGGCCTGCGCTGACGGAAGCACCTGCTGCAAATCATCGAAGGGACAATGGGCCTGTTGTCCGCTACCGAAGGTACGGACATGGCGACATGTTTGAGTCACACAGACACAGAATTACTGAACACCTGATGTCTTAGATCATCAGGAGGAGGAGGAGGATGAGGAGGAGGAGGAGGTTCCTCTGCACAGACAGACGTTGTGTGTGGTTACGATCATGCTTGTCCTCCCTGCAGGCCGTGTGTTGTGAGGACCACCTGCACTGCTGTCCCCATGGCACCGTTTGTAACCTGGCAGCCTCCACGTGCGATGATCCCGCAGGCGGCGCCGTGATGCGCTGGTTCAGCAAAGTTCCCGCCTTCCCCCTCCTGACCGATAACAGCAGGTGTGACAAATCCACATCGTGTCCTGGAAAGTCCACCTGCTGTAAGACGGCGGGTGGAGGCTGGGCCTGCTGCCCGCTGCCTCAGGTAACACGGCGCTGGAGGGTTGATTGAACTGAGTCACGTCAGGTTTTGCAGAGTGATCACTGGCAGCCACTCAGATATGTTGATAATGACCAGTTCTGAATCACCACCCACACCTCAGATCTGAGGCCTGTTCTGTGTTCTGTGTTCCTGCAGGCCGTGTGCTGCGATGATCACGTCCACTGCTGCCCTCACGGTACAGTCTGCAACCTGGAGGCTGAGAGCTGTGACGACCCGGCGGGGGTCCTGCCTTCCCGCCGCTGGCTGGACAAAGGGCCGGCTCTGAGCTCGGAGCTTCAGGAAGTGAAGTGTGACAAGCAGACGATGTGTCCAGGAGGCACCACCTGCTGTAAGAAAGAGTCCGGACTGTGGGCCTGCTGCCCCTTACCTCAGGTAGGTGTGGGAGGCGCAGGTCAGGTGACACAGGTGTGAAGCACTGATGGCTGAGGGGACGTTTGATCTTGTTGAGTCACCTGTAGTAGAGTTATGAAGCAGGAGGAGATATTACAGGATGTTTATTCTCAAACCAGCAGCGGTTCAGGAAGTAACATCCAGTCGCTGAGCTCAAAGGTCTGTCGCACCACTAAAAACGCTTTAAATCAGGTCACTTTCACATTCAAACATCTACTTTGTTTCTTCTTCCTGAATATTGCCTCTGCTTTCATGCCGTATTGAACAGATTAATTTCTGATTCTGCTGGTGTGAAGGAGCCACTCAGAGGCGTCAGTGATTCACTGGCTCATGGTTTTCAACCTTACATATAGAAAAAAGATGAACAAACAAATCAAATGTGTTGTTTCAGCTCAGACTGAAGGGCTTAGCACAGAGCTACAGCATACAGATCAACCAGGAGACTCGAGTGTTTCTGTGTTGAGGAACGTTCGAGAACCAGCAGCTCCTCCAGCTTTTGTCACTCATTATATCGGATTGGCAGAACTCTGATGAAACAGATGTTTTGTTGGACGCAGTAACAGTAACGTCTCAGCACCACGAGCATTCTTTGACTTGTATGTCATTTTTGGAGGTTGCATAAAACCTCCTGCAGCTGTTGAGTCTGCTGCGGCATTGAAGAGCATTCGGTCTTGTTCTGTCCAGGCCGTGTGCTGCGCCGATCAGGAGCACTGCTGCCCCAAAGGCTACAGGTGTAACGTGGCTGAACAGACCTGCGACAAGCCCGGCGCTCTCAGCCTGTCCTGGCTGCAGAAGATCCCGGCCCTGCAGACGGAGCCCGTCTCCGCTCCAGCTCGGCCGGCCAGGAACATGTGCGACGCCCAAACCAGCTGCCCCAGGGACACCACCTGCTGCTTCATGGCCGAGAGCCACAAATGGGGCTGCTGCCCTCTGCCACAGGTGACCTTTAAGCCGCCTCGCACACTAACGAGCCCGATTAACGCGAAAGTTTGAGAATTCACAGTTTCCTTCGCTCTTCAGGCCGTCTGCTGTGAAGACGGAAAGCACTGCTGCCCCAGCGGTCACACCTGTGAACCCCACCGGTCCTCCTGCTCAAAGGGCCCCCACGTCGTCCCCTGGTTCACCAAAGTGAGCGCCCTGACCGAGGCGGGCGCCGTGACGGACGTCAAATGTGACAACAAGAGCAGCTGCGCTTCAGGAACGACCTGCTGCAGACTGCAGACTGGAGAGTGGGGCTGCTGCCCTCTGGTCAAGGTTTGTTTCCTTTCCGTGAGATCGTCTTTGAGTAGCTGTGAGGAAGCTCGGCGAGATCCAAAACACGAAGGAAATTAGAGCAGAACAATGAATCCAAACATCACTGAAATCACAGTTAAAAAGCCTTTGACAAACATTTAGGAGTAAAGTACATCTGAACAAACGTCGCTGCTTCACAGCATGAATGAACATGTTTGTGTTACGTTGAAATACATGAAGTTTGACTTGATGCACAACAAGAATTCCTTCATTTGTTTTCTGTCATTAAATCAGAGCGTCTGTTAGCTGTTAGCAGTTAGCTGTTAGCGGTTAGCTGTGAGTGTAGCGACAGAGTGAAATGGTCAGATCACAGATTGTTCTTCTGCCTCCTCTTCAGGCCGTTTGCTGCGCTGACCACGAGCACTGCTGTCCTCAGGGCTACACCTGCAACATGCAGACCGGAACATGCGAGAAGAAGAGCGGCGGCGTGCTCGTCCGCTCCCTCCCTCACAGCAAAGTGGTACGATCCAATCCCAGAGACGCCAAGGGCAACGCAGACGTACCATGTGACCGAACGGGGGAGTTTCGCTGCTCCGAGAGAGACACGTGCTGTCGGGTCTCAGCCACAGAGTGGGCGTGCTGCCCCTCAGCCAGGGTACGCTCACACTCACCCTCTCACTCACCCTCTCACATCGCCTCGTGTGTTCCTCACAGGGACGACTGGTTTGCCGTCATGTGAAATGTGTCCTCCTCCGCTCGCCCTCGGGGATGTGGATCATGTGACCAGTGAGCACTGTGTCACATGACATTCTGTGTCCCGCTGAGGTTTTTATGTTGCTCCTTTACTCTTTCTTACCTCTAAACATTAAAAATGAAACCTGCAGCTAGTCAGATGTGAGTTTAATGGACTCCATCATAAAATCAATATAACAGATGAAAATATGTCTCAGCGAATGGAAATGAGTCTGAGGTAAACCAGCTCCTCTGATTGGTGGGCAGTTATAACCAATGAATCTCATTCATGAATTGGTCCTCCAGCAGAAACCTGCCGGTCGGTGACACACCTTTCTCCTGAAGGTGTGAAGTTCAAATCCTGGCCTGGCTGACAGACGTTTCGTCCCTTCGTGTGAACCAGCGGGACTCAAACCGGCGAGCGTCTTAACCGAGCTCTGTCTTTCTTTGACAGGCCGTCTGCTGCTCCGACTCGAAGCACTGCTGTCCTGCAGGATACACCTGTGACCTGAAGTCCGGAGGCTGCTCTCTGCACTCCCGGCTCACCTGGGACACTTTGTTTGGAGACAGAAAGGAAGTCTAAGGTCAAAGGTGCACTGACCTCCTCCAGCCTGGGTGACATCCATGTTCAGCTCCTGTTGTCTGTGGACGATGAGGGCTTTTATTCACTTCCTGTTTGTTTGGCCATTGAAAGTGTTGACGAGTATTTTTGGTGGAAGACATGAAAAAACACACACGCTGCCGTCGTCTGTCCGAATGAAGAAGAAGAAGCACTTTGGTTGAGCTCGAAGAGAAAACAGTGAGCAGGAGTCTTTTAATGTTTTGCACCGGGAAGAAAAAAATTCATCATCATCTTCATCATCATCTTCATCACACTCATCAGTACGACAACGATACAACCGTGACATGTTCAGGACGGTCTACCTGGACAGATCTGCAGTGTCCCTTAAAGAATAATTATTGTGTATTTCTTATTGTCAACAAACACCAACATGTCCGCCTGAGGTGGATCAATGCATGGTTTTATTGACAATAAGGATCCCAAACATCAGTCTCCTCTTCTGCTTCTGTGTTTTCTGATCGTTTCTTTCGGAAGTGATTGAACCCTGAATGAACCTGAAGGCCTCACTGGGCAGCGGTCCATAACATAGTCATCGCCTCTTCACGCCCCCTCGTGTTGAGGAAGCTGCATTTCCTCGTTTAAAGCTTCGCAGCGTCGTTGCTGACCGTTAGTTTAATGTAGCCGCTGATTGTATTTCACCTTTATGTTGTTGATTCGTTGAGAGGCCCTGCAGGTGTGAACAGAGGCAGCGACAGGTCGTCTCTCTCAGTTTGGATGTGTAGTTGTTTTTTTGTTTTTTTTCGTGGTGGAAGCATCATGACTGACTGCAAACAGCTCGTGCCTTCTGTACTTTCACTGTAAGAGCTGCTGCTTCAGTCCGCCGTTAGAGGAGAACAAACGCGCTTTTCTGTGGGTTGATTTGTCTAAACACAGCCGAGGAAGAGGAGCCGAGCTCACGTCTTTGTCTTCTGCTCTTCAGGATTGTAGTAAAACTCCTGAATTCTGTAATTGGAAGGATTTTTTTTCACAGGAGTTTTACCTGAAAGACTTTCTATGTTTATTAAATTCTTGCATAAACTGTAATTTTATTAAATCCACTCTTTATGAATAAAGTTTGGACCCAATCCTGGAATAAATAGTCTGGACCATCATGTTGACTCTGCTCCTTTAAGCTGCTTGTTTTAGGGTCATTCGTGTCTTTTTCCTGCAGCCTTTGGAGGAGGAGGAGGAGGAGGAGGAGGAGACTCCAGAGTGAAATATCAGTTTGGTGGATGTGATAATTAAATTGTTGAGGTCATCCTTGAAGTTTATCAGCTGGCAGGATGTGCAGATACTCAACAAGCCCACACACTTCCTCTGGCCTGTTGCCTCCATATCCTCTTACCCCCTCCCCCGCCTCCCCCCTCCTGCTCATCAGAAAGTTGTTATGACGACCCGAGTAAATACAAGATAGACCAGTGGAGACGCAGCCGTGGGGGGTCGTGTCCCACTTTCCTGTCAGCTTGGCAGGACGGTGTTGCCAGGCTGATGGAGGAGCTTCATTTCATCATCTGCCCTCTGGTGGTCAGAAACTGACAAGATGGCTCCTCTGAGCTGAAAAGGCAGTACATGCTGTTTCAGCCTAAAGGAGGTCAGACGCTCCTCGTCTGTGAGCCTCCTTTGTTGAGGACAAACAGGACAGTTTCCTATGTGAAGGCCCTTTAACACAGACGGCTGAGAATTCACTTTAAATTCAGTTCAAAATGCTTCATTCGTCCCTCAAAGGACAATTTGATCCAAACACAAACAGAAACAATTCATCCATTCATCCTCCTTAAAATGTGCCCTCAAAATGAAAATGTTATTTACATTATTTAAAGTAATTATGTGAGACTTTATGAGCAGTAAGTCAACATTGTCCACAGTGTGGACAGTGTTAGAGGGAAATGATTTTATTTTGAAGTCCTGAGGAAGTGAGCTTTGTTGCTAACTGATGATTTAAATGTCCATTCTGTTCAAGTCAAACCTGTAACTACACTTTAAAGAGGCTTCATCACTTTCTTAGATGAGCAGATTCATTTCACGCTCACTGTCTGCTTTATGTGAAGCCAGGCCACAGCCAGCGCATGATTAGCTTAGCTTAGCTTAGCTTAGCTTAGCATAAAGACTGAAAACGTACGTAGTTACATCTATCATGTTAAGCTGCACTCGACCGTTAGCTGGTGGCTCGTAGCCTGATTGTAGCTAGCAGAGCATTAGCCTATCTAGTAAATGTGTGTTTGAATTTGAACTTTTCATACGTTTCTTGATAACTTGGTCGAGGTCTCATCTATTAAAGATTGTGTTTTGGGAAGAAAGGACCTTCAGAGCAGTTTGTTTTCAGGACAACGGACTGTCAAACAAATGGGTCTCTGTCCAGCCCGTCTCTGTCCAAGGGGACAAATCTGCCTAAAAACACATCTAAAGCTCATTATTAATATCTTTGTTTTAGCTGTTTTTTCCTGATTTCCACTTCTTCATGCTGAGCTAAGCTAAGCTAACCGGCTCCTGGTTTATAGCCTCAGATTAAACGGTCATGAGAGTGTGATTGATCATCTCATCTAAATCTCATCTTGTGTTTCCCAAACTGTCAAACAGTGAGTGAACACGGCAAGAGTTTGGTTTTACTGTTGATTCACTCTCAAGCTTTCAAAGCTCCTTCATTTATCAATCAATAAACTGTAATCGATCAGTTTCTGCCAGTAAACGAGAGGCTCCACAGCCTCAGCGAGGCTTTTCACGTCTATGTTTAGACGACTTGACCCACCAACAGCAGAGAGGAACCAAAGCGACAAAGACCCTTTGACGTGGGAGCAAACGTCTCCTCGGCGTCACCATTGGTCAGCCGCTGATCCCATTCAGATGTTGCCAGGGAGAGGGTCCCTCCACACACACACACACACACACACACACTCCCTCCTCTGGTATTTGGCTAATTCCCACAGGAATGTATAGATTGTGTATCTGGGGCAGCAGATGCTGTTGGAGACGAAGCTCAGTGATTTAAAAACAGGAAAGTTCAGACGTTTCTTTTCTTTCTTTAAATAAATGAACCAGATTCAGACAAAAACAAGACGTCATTTCTACTTCATGGACACACCTCAAATACTCACTCTCTGAAGGTTTTAATGAGACTTGCTGAGAATCGTTTACACTTGATGAGTTTTATTTAAATTGGATCCATAAAGTTAAAAAACATCATTATCTTGGTTTTCTTGGCATTGGTTCCTTTATTTGAAGAGAAACTGAATTATTCTGGTTACACTGAGTGTACTTGCATGTACTGTACTTAATGTACTCATGATATGTACAACTTCAACATTATTTAATTTGATTGATCATTACATCACAGTTATTACATTAAGAACGTCTTTGAAAGGATGTTGGACCAGTTTAACGTGCTTAAACAAGCAGTTAAGTAAAACCTATAACTTACATTTTATTAAATATCATTCATACACGAACTACAAATTACAAAATAATAACACGTGAAAATGAGTTTATTCAGACTTTTATCTGTAGAACATAAATAAGAACAAAGTGTTTCAAAGCATTGCTGGTGACTTAATGATGTCAAAGTTGTCTTAACTTGCCTCATGAGGTCACCTGTGAACTTGTTGTATGTGTTGTACTTTACATTTGACAGATACCTGAACATCTCATGTGATCACATTATGTAAATGTATCATGTGACATGAAAAAACACACCTGAGTCCATTAAATACACGACACGCTGCTATAATCAAACAATAATAATAAATCATTCACATCATGTTTAAAGTACATCCAAAGTAAGTCAGACAACGTGCGTTTAAAGTACTTCATTACAGAGTTAACGGTGTTTTACACACTGAAGAGTACTCCTGTACTCTGGTACATATTCAGCTGTTTAAATACACATTGTGAGTACAGAAATCATGACACTGCATTCAAAATGTGAAGTTGGCATAATTAGATGACAATACACTGAAGTACAGGTTTGAGATACTTGTACTTTACTGGAGTATTTCCTGCACTGCATTTATCAGACAGCTGTAGTGACTTCTCAGAGTTATGATGTATTATTGTGGATACTCTGCAGTATATGAAGTCATAACATGAGCTCCACATTTACAACATTAAAGTGATGAACACATGAACGCATCACTAATTAACATCATGTGATATGTATTCATCTGAAATGGGCTTTTACTCGTAACAGAGTATTTTCACACTGTGGTATTCGTGGTACTTCTTCCACCTCTGACTTAGCTTTAACCTCACAGCGTCTCAGTTTCACTGTGAAAAGTCTGAAAGTCGCGTTAAAGCAGACGCTGAGGGTCACCGAGGGCATCCACAGGGCACATCCACAGCGTGGAGGCTGCTGTGTGTGGGCGGAGGAGGAGGTGGAGGAGGTGGGGGGCTGAGGTGTAACAGCTCATAACTCACACTCGTGCTCGACCAATCAGCAGAGGCTGCGGGGGCAGGAAGCCGGTAGGTTACAGCTGGACAGTAACGCACACATGACACAGGACGAGCGGCGGCAGGAGGGTCTCCTTCTCCTCCTGCAGGAGCTCCGGAGCGACTTCACCTCAGCCTGAGAGCGGAGAGGAGCCGCCGACCCCCCCGAGGTAAAGAGCTGGTGCAGAGTTTCACTTTAATCTGCTGGAGCTGTTCTCACTGTCAGCCGGGACTGCAGGAAGTACTCACTGTTACTTCAAATGACTACAAATACTCTGTGACAAGTAAAAACCTGGATTCAGAAAGCATCAGCAGTAAAAGTACTCTTCATGTAGGACAGCTCCAGTATTATCTGTGTTTCTAACACGAACAAATGTAGCAGTGACTGTGAGATACTGTGTGTATACTGCTGGGTAGATTAGTACTGTAGTACTGCACCATGTCATATAAGCTTATTGTATGTTTTTTTAACTTTAATATGTCAAATACTTGTAGTGGTGTACAAAGTACAGTATTTCTCTCTGAACTGTAGTGCAGTTAGACAAAATGTAAATACTGAAATGAAGTACAGTATATCAAAAAAGTACTTGAGTTCAGTATTTGAGAAAATGTGCTCAGGTCACAGAGTGAGGAGGTGTCGCTGACAGAAGTGCATCATGGGAGGAGAGGCGTTTGTTTGGGAGCTTGATGGAAGGTTGAGTCTTAAATGAGGAGTCGTCTGAGTATCAATACCTTTGAATTATTGATCAGAACAGTTTCACACAGATGTGTTTGTTTGACCTGTTCATGTGAAAACAAGCACGCGTGTTCGTTCCCACGTTATCAGAGAGCGTCGGGTGTGACGGTCCGGCCTCAGACTCTGTCCGAGGACTTGTCCAGTCTCCGTCTCTGTGTGTGTTTTGATCCTCAGTGTTTGCTGTCAACATGGCGAGCGTTGAGGCAGAGAGACTTGGACAGCTGGCCGCCCTCAGTGGAAAGCATGCGGCGGCTTCTCTGGCTGCCACATCTCTGAGGGCTATTTATACTCACCTTGCCAGCCTTGCTGCTGGTGTCTGCTCATTCACGCCCGCCAAATGCCACCACATTAGACAGCCAATCACAGACTTTCTGCTGTGGAGGAGTTTTTTAAATCCTTTTAGCTCCACAGTTAAAAAGTTTTCTGTGTTGTTGTTGTTGTTCAGATCACAGTCGCTCGCTCTTTCGCCGTCAGTACGTCCACCAGACTTCAATATCTCAACAGCTCTTGGATGGGTTGTCGTTAAATTTATTAGAGATTTTCATGATCTCCAGAGGAATGAGGGACTTTTCATCTATAGCGCCACCATGAGGTCAAACTTTTAGTAAATCCAAAACTTTGATTCATGACCAAACACCTGGAAAACTACAAAATAAGATTCTGGTCAGCCTGAGCTGCACTTTGTGTTTAGAGCCAGTTAGCATATGTTAGCATGCTAACATGCTATGCTAAGATGCTGAATATGGTAAACATCTGTAAATCTGGGTGTGGTCTGTCATCCAGTTCTGCTTTCTAAGTTGGAAGATTAGCCTGTTAGAGCTGTTAGCTTTTAGCTAAAGCTTAGCTAGCTTAGCTTAGCTGAATAACTTTGATTTATACATTCAGGAGGCTGAAAACCCTCAGATGTTCAGCGTTCATCCTCCTGACTCCCGCAGAGCAGCCTGTACACTCATGTCTTTGTATTATTATCATTATCACATATTCATCTTGTCCAGGTCTCGCAGCGTCCATGCACAGCCACAGTGACAGAGAAATGGCCATTCCCCGGATGTTTAACTCCAACACGCCGTTCGTCATCGTGACCGGAGGATCTGAACTCTCGTTTCTGGGCAAAGAGGACAACAGCCAGGGCTGCGAGGAGGAGCAGGACTCGCTGGTCCAGGCCATCGCCCCCCATCTGAGCCGGGTGATGCAGCACGGCACTGCCAAGCACGTGGTCTCGGAGGGCCGCGAGGTGTCTGAGGAGAATCCCTGCGTCTCCATAGTGGCCCAGGCAGAGAGTAAGACAGCAGGTCTACAGGATGCAGATCAGTGAATGTAGCATGAGAACGACCACAGTGAGACTCAGCTGCTCTTCTCTGTGCAGATCAGTTCTTACTGAAGCAGAGTTCATCTGCATGATGCTCGATGGGTTTTCACAGGGACTGGTTTGTGTGCTTTCTACTTCCAAAATGCTCAGTCTCAAAAATTGCACCATGTGCGATTTCGTTATGTGGACTGAAGTTTTCAGAAAGTATTCAGTGGAAAAGTTTCCCACATTTAAACAACGACAAACATACCTGAGTGGATAAAAGTGCACTTTCACCAGCAGAGATGTTATTGAGTTGCATTATGGGATATGTAGGATGCAGCACTTTTGGAGCTTTAACTTTTTCTGGAGGCTAAAAGTGAACGTTTCACCTCCTGCTCCATATCTGAGAATATAAAGACAGGAATGTTTCAACACTTAGAGAATTACACTTATTATTATTCACCATAAGGCTACAGCCAACAGACATTAGCTTAGCTTAGCATAATGACTGGAAGCAGGGGGAAACAGTTTAAGCAAACAAGATGTTAATGAGTGAGATTTAGAGCTGTTGGTAGAAACTGTTTAGACAGAGCCAGGCTAGCTGTTTCCCCCTGTTTCCAGTCTTTGTGCTAAGCTAAGCTAACTGCCAACTCTGCCAGAAAGCTGATAAGCAGGATCATAATCAGGAGTTTCTATAATCTGTTAAACTCTAATTGTTCTTGTGTCCCAGGAGAAGACTTTCAGGAGTTCAGCCCCACCAACACAGAGTGTCCTTACTCAAGATCTCAGCTGCTCAGGAAGCACAGGTACCTCACAACATTCAGTCCACGCTTCAAACTCAAGACCACACTTCATGTATGTAACATGTATGTCCTCTGGTGTGCAGGTCTTTCAGCGAGGACCCTGCGCTCATGAGCGACACAGAGGACGAGGACTCTGATGTGGTGCGCTATCACTTCCTGAGGAAACAGTGCAGGAAAACCAGAAGACGGAGCTGCGAGGGAGAGGACGAGCCTCCGGTCATCCGAGGTCTGTGGGTGCAGGAGATTGATTGGCTGAATTCAGCGGACAGAGAGATGACGTCATCGGCTGAGATCATACCGCCTCCTCCTCAGTTCACTGACTCGGCGTCACGCCCCTGCAGCCGTGGAGACCTGCAGTCCTGCGTAGACGAATCAGAGGACCAAGACAGAGCGGATCCAGAGGACACGTCCAGCACAGATGAGGGAGGAGGCTCAGACTCTGACTACGACCTGGAGCAGGACTCTGGATCAGTTTGGACTCAGGACAGTGAGTCAGACTCATCGTGCTGTGGAGCCGAATCCAGGATGTCAAATCTGACCTTTGACCTGATGCATGTGTCTGGTTTGAACTCCTCCTCTTGTGCTGAGTGGCTGTCTGACTCTGAGGGGTCTGTGCAAAGCCTGCTGGGAAATTCAGACTCCTCGTCCAGCACCATGAATAGACCTCAGAGTTTCTGTGGTTCTGATGGAACGAGTGACGCTCACGCAGTTTTGGACGTCCTCAGAGGCAGAGTGACACAGATGTCAAAGCTCTCAGTTTCACCGTTCTTCAGAGATTTGATCAAACAGACCCTGAACGACTGGAAGACCAGCAAGCGTCTCAATGAAGGACTCATATTTCATCATGTAAGACATCCACAGTTTATGATATGATGTCCACATCTGCCTTCAACAATAAGACACAAACACCAAAGTCTCTCCATGAGTCAGAAGTTTCATGACTTCCAGCAACAGCACAGTCAGAGAGTCACAGCAGTGACGGAAAGAGTTCAGCTATTTGTCAAAGGGGCCTCCAACCGTCGAACAGCAGAGGCCAAGCTGTCGTGACTGTTGGTCTCTGATCCTACGTTTCCCAGAATGCAACCAGCAAATCAAAGCAGTGGAGTAAAAAGTCCAATATTTCCTCCTGAAATTCAGCAGAAGTGTGAAGTAGCTTCAAAAGAAAGTTTTGATGAAGAATATTTGTCGTTGACGTATGAAAAATCTGTAAATCTGCACCTTCAAAAAATCAAATAGTCGCCTCTTCACACATCCAGCAAACACAGAGCAACATTAGCATTCGTGGGTCAATCCTGTGTATTCAAAATGAATACCACCCCCCCCCCCCCACGTAACCTGAACTCATCTTCTATTAATACAACGAGGAAGCCTTAATTAATTAATTAAAACGTTGACACTATATGTCTCCTTACAGTGACGACAGCATCATTAAACGTCCTTCACGTCTGTGTTCAGACACTGAAAACACCTGCTTAAGCTTAATACAGAAAGAGTTAGTGTTCATGAGACTTTAACCAGACGTCCTGGTCTTTGCGTGCCCACCGTCCGCCTCGACCACCTGCTCCTAACAAAGGCAGACTAATGTGAACATAATCCGTCCACTGATTCTGTCTGTCAGCACAACGTGATGAAGACAGCAGTTAATAATACATGTGTGTTGCATGTAGAGTCGTGTGTCTGAAGCTGCTCGCCGGCTTCGTCTGCAGGTGTGTAGGTGCTGCTGATACAAACACTGAGGCTGAGCCAGGACAGTAAAAACAGATCAGTGAGCTCAAACATGTTAAAGTACTGCAGTCAGCTGGTGATCGTCTTTGAGTTTCACCGTGAACGTCCTCTCTGACGTCACTCATCTGATCCGTCCGCTGGCTGCTGTATTCAGCCTTTAACTGCTCTGCCTGCTCCTCATTTACACTTTCACTGTTTGTTTTTATACCTGAAGCAACTTCAGCCCAACGGCTGTCAGTACAGGGAGGGAGAGGAGTACTGCATTCTTCATCACATACAGAACGGCTCCTACGGTGATGTTTTCTGTGTTCGGGACAAAAGGTCTGGATTCCAATGTGCTGCCAAGAGGGTAAGCCAAGAAAGGCTGAGTCACTCTTTACAGCGCAGATCTGCAGTGTTCGCCAGTGTTCTCCTGAACGCTGATACGATGACTCAGCTAAAAGTGCCTGAAATGATCTCATCTCATCTCTGGTCTCAGATTCCACTGAGTCACTTCAGCAGTGAGGAGGTGAGCACGTGGAGCGCTCTCCACTCTCCTCGTGTGGTCGAGCTCTTTGGCGCCGTGAGGGAGGGGCTCAACATCGTGCTCTTCATGGACATGAAGCCAGGTGAACTTTCTCCACAAGAAATAACACGAGCATTTCCATATGAGTATGAAAACTGTGTTAGAAATGAAAGATTTGTCCAAACCCGTTCAGGATGTCTGGCCCAGCTTCTGAAAGAGATGAACTCCCTGCCAGAAGACTTGGCCCTGCACTACCTTCATCAGTCACTGGGGGCACTGGAGCACCTGCACCATAGGAGGGTCCTTCACCTGGACGTCAAAGGTATGTTCTTGTTGTAGAAGCCAGTGTAGGTTAAACACTGCAGTTCCTCAAATGGCCACTTGAGGCTGGTTCCAAAAGTGAGTCAATTCCCATAGACCCCATATTAAAATCATTTTCATATTAAAATAAACATGTTTACAGCCTGATACGAAAAACAGCTTTGGTCTCTGTGCGAAGGTTTCCATTCATGACAAATGTGAATTTATCTTTATTAATTTAGTTTAACCCACTTGTTTAAATTCTATGAATGTTTAGAGTAATGCGTTGGAGACGGGGTTTGACTCCTCGGTGAAACCTGATTTTACTGTTTCTGACTTTTTATTTTCAGTTTTCTGTCGCAGTTTGTTGAGGTTTATGCAACAACACAACCTGTTTATGTTTAGGGAAGATTTAAGTGCAAATAATCAAAAATCAGTTAATGCAGCTTGAAATACTGTTCTTAGATACTCTACAGGGAGGACATACTGTAATGTGTTTTCCACCACATGTATTTGACAGCTATAGTCTGGAGTTACTGCAGACTAACATTGTGAGCCGTTTTCTTTAGTGTAGAATCACTTTATGAACCAGCTCTGTTATTCATTTGTATTACTGTAGACATGCATACGTTTGGATTCAGCTTTAGCCTCTGCAGTGTCCCATCTCTGCCTGCCCTGGTAGTAGCTTTCATGTTAGCAGCAGTGCTGACTGGGATGGAGCCCAGTGAAGCCTGGAGCTGCTGGTTCTGCTGTCAGATAGCATCCCCAGTGTTGGTAACTAATCCTGAAGTGACACCTCTCCCCTAAACCCTCAGTAATCCCTGCTGAGAGGATTGAGTTGGAAGGGGCTCGCTCAAATTAGGCCCCTCCGTTGTGGTTTGACTCAACCAGTCTCATTGTATCAGATCTTCCTGAAGAGCTGGAAAGAAAAGCGTGCTTTATTTTTGAAGATGTTACCTTGTGCTACCTGAAGACGGCTGTTCAGGATCTGCAGAGGCTGCAGAGCTTCGGCCCCCCGTGAGCCCATCAGCCTGACAGCCCCTGACAGCCTCCTGATTTCTCAGTCAACTGTTTCATAATGAGCTCCAAATGAAAACAAGCTGTCTCACTAAATCCTGTGTGTTGATTTTATTCCAGTTGACAATGTGCTGCTGTCTGCAGACTGCAGAGACACATTCCTCTGTGACTTTGGTCTCTCAGAGACATTAGATGACAATGGATGGAGCACGGAGGCTTTCAGGGGTGAGTAAGGTCTGAAACGCCTGCGGTAAAAAGTTACTTACATCCTTTATACATTCACCATTGATCAAACTTCACTGTGCTTTTTTACTGAGAGAAATGTGACAGAAAGCTGAAGATGAACACAATGGCAGCGTACAGGAAACTGCTTCAGCTTTGACTGTAAAATCTGCTGAAAACATGCAAACAATATGTTTAAAGTCTCAGTTCACTGTGTGCTGTTTGCCCCAGGAGCTGCCCTCCCCGGCACAGAGACCCACATGGCCCCCGAGGTGGCACGAGGGGACCGGCTCTGTGCCAAGGCGGATGTGTGGAGCAGCTGCTGTATGCTGCTGCACATGCTCAATGGATGCCACCCGTGGATACGCTACTACTCCCATCCGCTGTGTCTCCAGGTGAGTCTGCGTTTCCGTCCTGCAGTGGAAAGAACTGCAGCGAGGTTTTCTCACACTTCTTGTCTTCTGTTTGTCAGATTGTCAACGAGCCTCCGCCGCTCTGGGAGGTGCCGTCCAACTGTAATAACTTCACGGCCAAAGTGTTCAGAGCCGGACTCCAGAAAGACCCTGACAGACGAGCATCTGCCAAGGAACTCAGGAGGAAAACCACCAAGGCCCTCAGAGCAGGTCGATGGGTTAGCTATTCAAAATAAACTTTATTTCTAGAGCACATTTCTGAACAAAGATGATGGGGTTTACAGCATGAAAACAAGTGACAAGAGCAAACAACAATGTTTTACATAAACATAATACAAATGACTTGACTCATCTCTTCTTCTGACCTCTTTTACACCTGATATTGAAGTGGGATCTGTATCTGGATACGTTATCTGGATCACAAATGAGCCGGAATATCTGCGTGTCATCAGCATAAAGATTGAAGGCGATACCAAGGCTGTGAATAATGTGAGAGGGAGCAAGTGTAGGAAAAAAACATTGGGCCTAGGACAGATCCCTGAGGCACTCCAGACCAAGTTTTGGTCATTGGAGAGATGTGATTGCCTGTAGGAACACAGAATCAGTGTGTCAACCAAAAACCTGTGATCTGTTAGTTACTGTTGTTGTGACATTATCTGCATCACTGAAAGTGAATGTTTGCTCCACAGTTGGAGGTCTGAATCCCTGGTCTGTCAAACATGCCTGTGAGACGCTGTATCATGGCAGGAGCCAGAATGAGGACGCCCCCTGCTCTTTGTCCCCTGAGATCCCCGTCACCCTGACTGGACCATCAGCCGCCCCCTCAGCACCCACAATGTACTGGGTGAGCCCCTGGAGGACCACAGCAGTGGACGAGGACAGCGATGACTGGAAAGACGGTGACACAGACTCTGAAGAGGAGACAGATTCCTTAACGAGGGAATGGGAGTCCAAGCCAAACTCCCTGCAGGATGAATACGCCACAGGTGAAAGAGAGTGGGACACCTGGTCTGATTCAGAGGTCGATATCTACGTGGGAGAGGAGGAATATATCCAGGAAAAGTGGCTGAAAACTGACAGAGACTATGAGGGGGACTGGGAAGAGGGAGGAAATGAAGAGGAGGAAGAGGAGGAGGAGGAGGAGGAAGAGTGGGACTCCTCCGTGTCTACAGAGTACCTCCGTGCTCTCCAAGGTCTTTTCCCTTTGCTGCAAAAAGGTCAACAGACAAATGACACTTCATGGGGATCAGAGGCGGAGCTGGAATACCTCAGAGACGGTGAGTCAGAAAACCGCTCAGCAGGGTCAACGCGGTCCTGCTGGACTGGGTACGAGTCCAGAATCAGTTCAGTCCGTCTGCTGCAGCTGCATGTTAGCAGACACTGCATCTCATGAGCTGATGTGCAGTGAAGCACAGCTGAGCTTCTCTCTGAGGCACATTTAAAGAACATTTTAAGGATGAGTTCTTTCCAGTCGTCTTACAGAGGGACTCCATCGATGGTACTCCTCAGACTGCTAACTGGTCCTCAGGAGTTCTGCTGCATTGTGAAAAAGATGTTTGAAGCCTTTTGTGGCTCACGCTTCCTGTGTGTAGTCAAATAACGTTGCCTGAGTCAGCACTAGTTGACTGTATTTAAAGATGGACGACACGACGGCTCCCAGAAGACATCGCCCCCTGGTGGCTTCCTGCAGTGTAGATCATAACCCTCCAGCTCTCTTCAGGCCAAACTGAAAAAATTTAAGTGTATGTGGAATAAATCTTTCCTAAAGATGGTTTCTGTCATTGTGAGGTGTGATGTCATAATTGATGGCTGTGATTGACAGCTGCTCAGAGTGACGTGGTCATGGAGGACTTGCTTTTGAGAACTGTTTATAGAGTAACGTCTGTATTTGGCGTACTTTGGCTTCGTTGGCTTCGTGGAGACACGTCGTCCATCTTTATTCACAGTCAGTGGTTGTTTGACCTCTGGAGCTGCTCCTCATCTCTGCTGGAGGCTCGAGGCTACATTAGCTGGTACTAGCATATCACACCCAAATCCTGACCTGCCGACAGTCGCATTGCATTGTGGGTAATGTAGGCACCAGAAGAATGCTTGGAATTAACAAGACAATAGTGTATTGTAGGTCCTGCTGCATCGCTTTTAATCTTCTTTTTTAGACTCTCCATCATGAGTCCAACAACGTTGTGGGAGTTAAATGCTAAATCTGAGGATTGCTCTTTTAATGCACTGCTCACATGCTGTTTGAATGTTGGATGAGTTGTTGGTTGCTGAATTAATTTCTCCTTTCAATACTGAAGTCAGCTGCAGATATTGCTCATGGCTTAATGAGGATTTGAAACCGCTGTGCTTCCATCAGATATGACAGATACGTTACACCACAGAAGGTTTCACAAACAGCCCCGCAGGTGTTTGGTGTTTACACCCCTTAAAAACTGCACATCGTCCGCTACTTACACAAACTAACATGTTGTGTCTCACTAGGTGTAGCATTAGGCACCACAATCCAGACCCCGTCCCCCGAACCTCGAGACGACCCCCCGTCCTGCTTCAGCTGCTCGGACACGTCGCAGATGGATGCCTCAGAGGAGGTGTGTGTCCATAGCTGCAGGTGTGTGTGTGCTGTACATTTATTCAAGGAATTACTCCCTGAAAAATAAAGCATTTCTCTCCATCTTGAAGGACTCTGAACATTCGTCCGATGACCTGAGCTCGGGAGTCTTTTCCTCCTGCAACAGTCAGGCGGACGGATGCTTGGAGTGGTTGGCCTCAGCATATCAGCCGTCCTCGTACTGCTTCGAAGGTAAGATGGCAGACCTGCATCACTGTGTTAGACGCTGGCCGACTTCTGTTTTCATTGTCGTTCGCTGCTCTGACGCTCCAGGTGTTGACATCTGGATCGAGAACGTGCAGGGTGAGTGTCTGAGGATCCGTGAACGCCGGCAGGTCAAAGTCGGCCATGTTGCTATCGGCATCAGTGATCAGGTAAGAGATTGATTAGTTAGTAGATGAGGCCTAAACAGTCACACATGTGAAATATATGACACAGCCTGAAGATTCATGTTAAATAAGGCAGCCCTGCAGGTCTTGAAAGGACTAAAAAGTGTCCTTGTCCTCAATAAGAGGACAGGGTTCAGCTCATAATGTCCAAGTGTTGATGTTAGCAAAAGCTTTGATCGAGCCGTATTGTTAATTTGGGTTATTTGTCAAAGTGATTTTGAATGAGCTTTTCTTTTGTGTGGAACAGATCAGAGCTGAGTTTGTGAACACTGATCCTTGTCTTCTTCACTGTCTGTGAGGAGTTCAGGCTCCAAAAACCGATGAAAGGAAATTAGCTTTTATAAAAAAGTTTGCAATTTGTTTGTGTTAGCATGCAAGCTAATGCTAATGTTATCTAACGTTAGCTGTGATCACACGAAACAAATTCATCTGCACTGAAAACAGGCTGCAACATTCAGGCACGAGTACTTGGTAGAATATATAAAGCAGCATGAAGTGGGAGTACCTTTTTACCTCTGGATATTCAGCGAAATCCAACCAAAATCCACCTGAACGACCTTGTCTGTCATTCAGATCTCAGGGAAAGCCTTCACGCTGGAGACCCTGGACAGGAAGACGGTGTCCTTTGAACAAGAGATAAAGGAGTCGTGTCTGTGGCTGCGCTGTGTTCCTGCTCCTGACAGATGTCAGCGGTGGAGGTGGAGAGTCAGAGACGGAAAGCTGGAACTTCGAGAATGAGATGTTGCACTGACTGAAGCGTTGATTGTTTCTGAGCCATGCGGACATAAAGGCGTGTATGTGAACATGTAGCTTTTGGCAGGAATCTGATGTTTGTGATGTGATTTTAAAGCTGACTTTCTAGTTTTAAAGAAGATTTTTCACTTCATTATTTTTCTAATATCTCTTTGTATCCTCTGTGACCTGGAAACCAGTTTGTCATGTTATTTGGTGCCTTTTCAGCTTTAGAACAAGTGAAGCTGCTTGAAGCAATGATTAACTGTCAGAACACAATATGAGCCCTGAAGAATTTAATACTTGAACGCTGCCGACCTTTTTCTATCTTAATAAAAAATGACCTCTGAGGTGAAGATGCTGCTCTCTTCTGCTTGGTCCTTCTTTCATTGTGTCCTCCTTTAGGAGACATTCACAAGCCTGAGTCCAAAGACAGGAAGCAGAGTCTGTTTACATTCAACGATAAAAACCATGTGGTGGACATCTGATAGGCTGATTCCATTCATTCATTCATCTTCTATACCCGCGTATCCCTTTCGGGGTTGTGGGGGGCCGGAGCCTATCCCAGCTAGCAATGGGCCCTGAACCGATCGCCAGTCGATCGCAGGGCAACATAGACAGACACACAGACAGACAACCATTCACTCTCACACTCACACCTACGGACAATTTAGAGTCACCAATTAACCTAATGAGCATGTTTTTGGTCTGTGGGAGGAAGCCGGAGTGCCCGGAGAGAACCCACACATGCACGGGAAGAACATGCAAACTTCGCACAGAAAGGCCCTGCCTGACCCGGGGATCGAACCTTGCTGTGAGGCACACACACTACCTGCTACGCCGCCCGGCCCGGCTGATTCCATGATGATGTTAAATTCTACCACCTCAATATATAAATAAACTACTCAGTTTTGAAACAGACCTTTATACTGAGAAATAATTCTTGCAGAAAGATTCAGGTGACAGCTTCGAGCTTCAGTGAAGCTGGGTTTGTTTTTTTCCAGATAAGATGTGATGTGTTTGAGCAATGTGGGTCGTCCCAGCAGTTCCTCCTAAAGCAAATATTTAAACATGGCCAACCACCTTTTTTTGGCCACAACATCACAACTCTTGCTTTTTCTAACTCTATACCATGATTCTTTATGTGAGGGTTAGGATGGCCGATCCGTCTGGCCTGAAACAAAATGCACCAAGAATCCTAATCTGACTGTCCGCCGTGGCTGATAAGGGATGGTGTTGACTTTCAGCAGGTGTCCGGCAGCTTAGAAATTGTCCAGGGTAAACACAGTACTGAAGGGCTGTGTGTCCGGCCTCAGAGCAGCTGATCCAACAAAGTCCCATCAGCAAAGCAAAATGGACGAAAACTAGGGAGGAAACACGACTGATTTTAGTTATGCATTAAAAATGTAAAGCATCTGCGTCACATTCAGGATTTGACCGCTTAATTCATCATGTCATTACAAAACGGTAGGTATTAATCTGCTGCTTTAACAGCCACAAACTGGTTACACATGTGGACCCGGTTTCTGATCAGGTCTGACTCTCAGTCTGTGATCCGGTGTTTAACAAAGGTGTTGGATGAGGTCTGAGGTCAGAGCTCTGTGCAGACCAGTCAGCTTCTTCAACTGGGGAAAAACATTTCTGTACGAAGCCACTTCGTTCAGAAACAGGAAACAGACAAACACAAACTGTTGCCACTGAGTTGAACTGAAGGGCCGAGCCCAATCCATAAAACAACAGCCACTGGTCACGTGTCCACGTACTTTTGGCCCAAAAGTTCAAATTATTGAGGGACAATCCGGCAACAGACACAGTCGGTTCAGCCGGAGTTTTGTTCACACGTCGTTTTTACAAGAAGAAATAGACAGAAGTCTCGTCGGTCTTGTTGTTCATTGTGGCTGAAACTTGAATAAACTTGTGTGCGCTTCACTTCCTCGACATTTTGTGCAATGTGCACCCAGAGACCTGCTGAATCTGTGATTGGACAGCAGGAGAATAGAGGAGGGTTATTTGTGACACTACTTGTGCTGTGATTGGACCAGGTTTGATAGTGGGAAGTGCCCGTACGCCGGTGTCTCCCTGGTTGCGCAAGACGCCATTTTGGAGTGACAGTGAAAGATAACGGAAAGATCGAGAAGCTGTATTTCTAAAGGTAATTCTCCGCGTAAATGCGGTGTTTTTGTCCTAAAATGTACTCTTATGTGAACTGACTTTTGCTCTGCACGAACGACTCGATTTCTCTGGCATTTAACATGACGTCACGGTGCTCTGTCTTTACTGTGACGCGGCATTTAGCTAACCGGAGCTACGTTAGCTAGCCCGTTATACCAGTTCCTGTAACGGAACAGATCAAAGAGCTGTCACTGTTGATTTTACAGAATACTGAACTTAAAAATCACCGGCGGTCTACACATCGTGTGAGCGCCGGATGTGTTACTAATGTGCCGCCGTGTATTGTAAACGGCGGAGCTCTTTCGACGATTAACGTTCGCGAGATTTCGTCGCCCGTTATCAGCAAGCTAACATAAGCTAGCAAGCTAACTGGCTGAAGCATCCGCCCTAAGGGAAGCTAACCGTGTACTGCTTCGAGTGGTAGGAACCAGCTAACGCTACCCAACTTCGGCTATTCACATATTTAAAATACACAATGATTCTCTCCATACTGGGCGGTTTTACTTGATATTTTGCCAACAGAGATGCGAAGTTTAACGTTTGCTGGATCGTCGGCCTCCTGTTAAGGTCGAGCGTCTTGTGACAGCTCACACCTACAGTAACATTATCCTTGCCGCTAGTGCTCGGGGAGAGTTTGCCAGCTGGATCAGGCCTTTCTTATCTGGTGATCAGTTAGCTTTCAGTTGATCCGGGTTAACAATGTGGCTGCCTCTAGAGATATGATTTTTAGCCGCTAATTAGTGAAATTTTAGTATTAATTATACGAACTAAAGAGGTGTGCTGTGAAGTTTAAGTAGAGAAACGTCAGGTAATGGTTGATTTTGTGGACGGTTTGGGCTGGCAGGTAATGTATAGCCAGAAACCGTAACCTAATGTTTAACCATGAGCTTAAGTAAACATTTCCCTTGTGTTCCAGCCAAGTTACATTCATTACGCCTCCGTTTGGCCTTTTATTCGACCAGAAATGCTGCTGCCATCAACCTGTGTTCATTCATTTGTGCCTGTTTGACCTGTCCAACAGAGGTGAAATGTGTTGGTCACCGCTCTCATGGACAGGTGCTTATCTGTTCTGTCTGTCTGAAGCTGAAATACTCTCCTAACCCTGTTTCTCTCTCCTTTGGCAGCTTTGTCACCATGGGGAATGTATTTGCAAGCTTATTCAAGGGCCTATTTGGCAAAAAAGAGATGAGGATTCTTATGGTCGGGCTTGATGCTGCTGGAAAAACAACCATCCTATATAAACTGAAACTTGGAGAGATAGTCACCACCATTCCCACCATTGGTAAGGATATCTGTGGATTCATCCGTTTTGTTCACATGTGTTTTTTTCAGTGTTTTCCTAAATTCACAGCTGGTTCGATCATCTGAATGGTTTTTGTATGAGTATCAAAACAATATTGAGATTTTGGATTTATGCTGAATATGTTAATCTGTAAAATCTGATCTGCGTTAACAAAAGATGGCAGAGCTCTTAAAGACTGAAAGAGGATTTGCTAGTTGTGGTTTGTAAACACAACACTGCTCTTATGATCTGATACCTGGTCAGCATGTTGTTACAGTCCCACCTCACACTCGGGGCGTTGTTACTGGCTGCTGGTGACACATGCAACTGCCCAAAGGTTGACACCCAAAAATGTTACAAACACAGCAAAATGAGGCAATACAGGCTGGGGTTAACTTTTCCAACCAGCCGCAGTGTAACAAACAAACAAACAAACAATCAAACAGACTCACTTTTCTTACGTCTGTGCACCTTCTGCTTTCAAGTATACGCACTCTTAAGACAAACTCATTATCCTCATTAACACACTTCACTCAAACTCCACAGACGCAAAATAAAACTCCCCAAATCCGTCTGTTTGATGTGAAAATACTGTGGCTCAACACGCCGTTTTCCCTGCTGCATCTTTCTGCTGTTGCAGAGGCCAAAACTCAGCCAATTGCTGATAGCCAATAGCCCCACCTGAGGACGGGCGCAGGTCAGGGTCACAGCCACACACCTCCAGAGAAGTTATGATTGACAGGGATTGTTTCTGTATGAGTCTGTGCATCATTTTTTAGGCAAATCCTGCTCATTTGTCCTGTTAAAATGTTGTCCGGACATAACCAAGTCTACTAGAACTTGGCCTAAATAAAATACAGTCTAAAATGGGCAAAACAATGACATAAATCAAGAATTACATAATCAAAAAATAGGTAGATGAGATCATGAATCTGACCAGAGATCTGATGCCAGTTTTTAGTGTGTATAGTTTTTACGTCATGGACAGAATCTTCTCAGCTGCCCAGCTCTGAAGTGTTCGACTCACCTGAAACACTCACACTGAACGGGAGCTTTAAACTAACTTGATTTCAGTTCAGTTAATTGATAAAATCTGTTATCATGGAAGTGTTCAGCTGGATGGAGCATCAACACATCGACTGTCAGCTTTCAAAACCTCAGCTGTTGAAATGTTTTTCTGTCATTTGGTGACTCATCTGTGTTTCTCTCTTCTGTCCAGGTTTTAATGTTGAAACTGTAGAATACAAGAACATCAGCTTCACAGTGTGGGACGTGGGCGGTCAGGACAAAATCAGGCCGCTGTGGCGCCACTACTTCCAGAACACTCAAGGTGAGGAGGACTTTCTGTGAGCTGGCAGTGTCAGTGAACATTACTGCCTATAGGTGGCCTCATTGCTGCATAAAAGATGATCTTAAAACTAGTCAAGCAATGACTCAGACACTATTGTTCAATTCTCTGAGGGCGTATTGTGTCACTCCTCTACTATTTCCTGAAATTCAATTCATCAGAGTGTGTGAAGCCTCTGTGTGCTAACGCTGCCTTGTATTTCACACTGATGATGCAACCTGCAGGTAAACTCTCCGTTCAGCTCATACCTGCTGTTTAGCTCCTCTTCGTTTCCCTCAACTCCACCAGACGAACATGTAGCTACAGGACACGTCCTCATCCACATACCGAGCTCGTGTGAATCCTTTTGGTAAAGACAGGTAGTTAACGCTTCGTTGATCGAAAACATCCCGTCTTCCTCGTATCTCGTGTATTCTCCAGCATGTGTGTGGAAAATGTCATAACCTCCGCCTCCACACGTAAACCCTGGTTTGTATCAGGGCTCACAGGTCAAAGAGGTTTGGACCTGCTGCTCGTATCTGCCATGAAAAACATGGTTCCTCCGTCAAAGCGCCGGCAGAGCCTCTGCAGATGACAGAAGCCGCCTCTCTGCTGTTCAGTTCAGACATCGGATTCACCAAACAGTCCGCGACTCTCGCTGTTAGGGCTGACCTTCCCAAACTGCACCGTTCTGTCTCTGAACGACTAAGACAAAGCAGCGAGACAAAGACCTTAAAGACAATGAGTGCAGAGGGACGCTTGTGTCTTCTCTGGCAGTGATTCACGGTTTTTAGGCTAAAACCTTGAAAAGGATGGAGTCAAACTGTTTGGTTGCTCTGACGCCACATGACACAGGTGTTACCGTCTCAGTGAGGATCTTTGTTTTCAGAGAGAGCGAGTGATTTAACAGACGAGTCAGTGGTGTTCAAGCAAACAGCAGCTCTTCACAGGCTGCTGTTGTCTACGAGACAGCTGCGTCCATCATCTCACACATGCAGAAATAACCTGTTTGTCGTTCAGTAATCTGCAGGGACGATGAATTATTTAATACAACGAGCCGGCTCATAAATCAGGAAGTGAACAAACAATCCAGGAGTGAAGAGTCAGAACGTTCTCGTGGCTCATTTGTCTTCAGCCACGAGGACGTTCAGACTCTCCAGGTCTTCAGGTCTGACCTTCGGCGTCGTCTCTTCCTTCACGTTTTGTGGTTTTCTTCACTTTGGTCGAACATCAGCTCGATCACACGAGGCGGAAATCTGCAGCAGTGTCTCTGATGTCGGAGCAGGTTTCTTCCTCCAGCTCTCAGAGACTGAACTGGCTGTGAGGCCAGAGCAACACCAACAGTCTGATAAGTTTTACTTCGAGTCCTTCTGCTCCTCAAAATGCTGCATTTACATCATTTATAGGAGTTTGTCTCAAAGTGACTCGACAGCACGAAGGAATGAATCCAGCTGTCAGATATCAGGATTCAAGTGTTTGTCAGCTTTTGCTTTGATGTTCACACTCACTGAAGCTTCCAAGTGACACATTCAGAGTTTATTTTTGACTTTAGCAGCAGCTCCATCGCTGAGCCGAGGTTCATGTTTAGACATCCAGTTTTATCATCGTCATCCTCAAATGTTGTGGCCACGTTAGAACCACAGACTTCATCCCAGAGAGCCAACATCAGGCTGTTATTGGGTCACAGAGATTTATTAAGCATTAGGAACAATTTCCACTGAATTATTGATTGAACAGTCACAGATTTGATCGGAGAGAGAAGGAACCGTTTGGGAGCAGAAGATGACGTTTGATAAGAGAACAGATGTGTGAAACGATGCTTCAGCGGCGAGCTCTCTGTCTCTGCAGGGCTCATCTTCGTGGTGGACAGCAATGACCGGGAGAGAGTGAACGAGGCGAGGGAGGAGCTGTCCAGAATGCTCGCCGAGGACGAGCTCAGAGACGCCGTGCTGCTCGTGTTTGCAAATAAACAGGTGAGGTCACGTGTTTGAGCGTCTGGTCTCTCGTCGACGCCGACGTGTCTGTAAGCCGTCGACCTGAAAGCTGCGTGGTGACGGACGGTCTGCTCTTCTTCCAGGATCTTCCCAACGCCATGAATGCTGCAGAGATCACAGACAAGCTGGGCCTGCACGCCCTCCGCCAGCGCAGCTGGTACATCCAGGCCACCTGCGCCACCAGCGGGGACGGCTTGTACGAGGGCCTGGACTGGCTCTCCAACCAGCTGAAGAACCAGAAATGATCCATTCCACCAGTTTTGATTTTTGTTTGTTGTTTATTTTTTCTGTTTCAACACAGCGGCAGCACCGGATCCAGGCCCCTTCGCCCCCATCGAACCCCGTCTCAACCCCGGCTCTTTCTTTCAAGAACTTCCTTCATCCCCCCTCCCGCTCTCCCCCCCTCGTCAGTGCTGTCGGGGCTCTAGCCTGTGCTGCTTGTGTGTGTGTGGGCGTGCGTGCGTGTGTGTGTGTGCGTGCGTGAGCGTGTACCTTGTGTGTTCAGCGAGTGTGTGGGTGTGAAGGCGTCTCTGTGTATGTTGGCTGGGATTGGGAGTGACCCTGGCGTGCCTTTTACACACCTCCTGTGGAATCAGCAGTCTGGTTTTCAAGCCCCTTTCTCCATCCACCAAACTCAGCCTCTGCCCCACTCAGCCTGCCCCCACTCCAAGTCTTGCACGGCCCCCTCCTCCCCGCCCTTACTCTCCAGAGGAAGCATGGTTTTCATACGGCAAAGAAAGAGCAAGGGTGCAAGCCCCCCCCACCCCCACCCCCACCCCCGTAGAGATATCTATGTTAACTAGAGATGTTCACCTGATGTAGACTGAATGCTAAATGTTCATTTTAACCTCTTCTTGATTTTGAAACCTCAAACCCACCAGTCAGAGATTCAGTAAATTGCATCTTAACCTGTATCAGGTCGAAGCAAATCAAAACCAGAAAAAGAAAAAAAAAAAGCGAATCGCCCATCCTCGATCATTCTGGTGTCATCTGAAAATCATGCTGTTTGTTTTATTATTATTATTATATTGGAATATAACATATTACTGTTAGCGATGGTTCTCCAGTGAACACTACCTTCCTCCCCACTAAGTGAGACCGTGAAGCACAAGGCAAGCCAACAATCTTCAAATTCAGTCCTCTTCAAATTCAGATCTGCGAGTGTTATGCAATTCTTGTCTTTCCAAACGTTCGGTGGCTGGTGTGTAATTCCCGGGATTAAATTAGATTTTGGAGATGACCTTCAGCGCGATGACTCATTCTGACAGTGTTCAAGCGTCCGTCAGCCGGTTAGCAGACAGGTGTCCTGATACGTTCACGAGCTTCACATGTTGTTCCTTTCAGAGATGTTACATGTTTTTTTTCTGTAACTAGTTTTAGCATTTCTACTTGTTCTTTGACTGCTGAACCAAATGCATTTGAGCAGTATGACAAATCCTGTACATGAAAGTTTCCTCGAGGGCCTGAACTGATACGAATTCTCACCCGAGAGGTTTCTCTCACCAACGGTTGGCAGTTTTACTTTGAAATCTGAAAGCATCCAGTGGTCTAATTTCCTGCTTGGGATGAAGGATTGGCACCAAATATGAAGGCTCTTTGACTGTGAACGGTCCAGACATGGCGACAGGAAGCCTGCTTCAAATGTCCGGCCGTTGACAGGCGCCGAACGAACGAAAGGCCGACGCAGCGAGCGGTCCGTCAGGAGCCGGAGGACTCGGTGGTAGACCTGTTGAGGGGAACGGGCGTGCGGGTAACTGGTCTAGATTCAGCAGGCGTTCTCAGTGTCGAACCGGGGGGTCAAGCTGGCACTTCTGTCAAGAATGATTGTAAATCTGTAAGTTCCCCTGTAAACTTTCCGCGGGGATTTCCTGAACACATTAATAAACATGATTTGATCCAACAGTTTGTGCTCCGTGTCGCCTCTTCTTCAGCTCCAAGGCTGCTGAAGGTCACCGGTTCATGATCAGGCGTCAGCCCGAGCCGCAGGACGGCAGCCTGTGATCCGTTTCCCCGCCGATGATTCTGTCTCTGATGAAAGGTTTCTCTAGAAAACACGAACTCCGGGAAAAGTTTCAGCCCTGAAGCCGAAGAGCAGATCCTGAAAGGACTTCCTTCAGTCTGAGCAGCCGTCCTCGAACCCAAGTCAAGACCAGAAGGTTTGAGCTGTGCAGTGTTCACAGCTGAGCGTCAGGATGGGCAACGTCACACCTGCTGTTAGCATTTAGCTCAGAGCCCCCCCAAAGTAATAAAGACTAATGTTTTACAGTTTTAATGGAGACACACGAGGAAAAACTGCTGAAAACTGAAATCTAGTTTTCTGAGAGGTCTGTTTTGGAGGGTATTTGTCTGATCAGTCCTCGCTCTATGTATGTAGAGATACTAGTAGCAGGTAACAGTACTGCATTCTACTGAAGAAAAACTACAGAAGTGTTAGCATCAAATTCTACTTTGAAGTAGCAGAATACCTCAACCAAAGTAATTAAAAAGCAGTGAAACATCTGCCTCTGAAATGTGAAGTAACAGAAAGTAAATATCCTAAAATTGTATCAAAGGACAGAACTTGAGTAATTGTACTACTTTGAGAACTGCTGAGTCATTCAAATCATTTTTTTAAGTCAAAAGTAAAACTTTGTTTCTTTTGAGGATTTTCTGAAGGACTTTTCACCTGTTAGAGGTGATAAAGTTCCTCCAGGTGTGTCTTCAGGAAACACCTGTTTGCACCTGCTGTTCTGCCTCGATGAGTCTCAGTTCTGTGCAGATTGAAAGCAGATTAAAGCAGAGGTTAAACTTTATTCAGGTCAGAGAGGAAAACATGTTGATCACCAGCTTCTGTCCTCTGCACCACAGTCCACCGCTGGGCGGAGACAGAGAGCCACGTGCACGTTTCAAGGTATGGAAGCAGGTTCGCCTCAGAGGATTTATTTATTCTTTATCATTGTTTGTGTATTTGACAGACAAAGCTTTAAATTAGCCACCGTTAGCCTGAAATGCTAATTTTCATCCATGACCAGATGTTAAAAATCCTACATATAGTTTAATAGTATAAACACTACAAAGATGAAACAACATAATAAAGATGCACAAAACAGTTCAGGTGCATTTACATTTAACACAACAAAGCACGAGTCTCTCTGTCATGTCTCAGGTGTACTTTTACTACAATAAACTGTGCAGGACTTGTAATTTAGTATTTTTACAATGTGGCATTAGTACTTTTACTTAAGTACAGTATCTGAGTACTTCTTCCGTCACTGCTAATCACTTTACAAAACTGCACAATACATACAAAATATTACCATCCAAACATATACTTAGAGTACTAAAAGTAAAATTACTCATTATGGAGAGTAGTCCATGTCAGATTACTTTATGGTTCATTATATTACCGGATTTTGATTATCGATTCATTAATATGTAAATATCACGAATCATGCAGCTGGTAAACAATCTAAATCTGAAAAGTGACTAAAACTGTCCAATAAATATAGTGAAGTAAATTATTAAGTAGCTTAAAATAGAAATACTAAAGTACAGTACAAGTAGTTCTACCTGGAATTTGTACTTCATTACAGTACTTGAGTACATGTCCTGTGTGTAGTTTCTGTTGTTATTAAAAAGAGAATAGTACACAAACGGGTACATGAAGCCGGAAGGTGTCACACATATTTGAACCTGTCAGCCCGTTAAGCCTCCAAACAGCGGCCTCCGGGGGGAGGGGGCGGGCTCCCGGTGCACACCTGACGCAGACTCCTCCCCGCCACCCCGCTCCGTTCAGTTAATGTTGTCGGCGCTTCGTTGTGGTGCCGCATCCCGTTTCGTTTCCCACAAAGAAGGACAAACAGCGAGCTGAGCATCACCCGTGGGATTAACACGATGAGTGACAGCTGAAACCTGCCGACTGACCACACAGCGATCACAGGTAAGGCTCCACCGGAGAGGCTAACAAGCTAGTCCAAACAGGTGCAGCCGGGATTTAACCGCGAATATAAAGATCATATGAAGATGTGGAGTTAGCCGAAGTTAGCCGAAGTTAGCATCGTCTTATTGCCCTCTGAAACAAAGTGTGTTTCATTCGACCGAGCTCCACTGAGGACAGAGGAGTCTCTTTCTTACGTTTCAGGATGA